>NC_092642.1:28517942-28817942 GCF_039555335.1 Amphiura filiformis
TATTAGGATTATAATTAGGAGAATCGATTATTGAACCACACGGAGGTAATAATTATTCGTTATAAAAACTACAAACAGGATGCATGCAAAAGTTGTTCATCTACGCTGTACTGAACAATTTTGACGAGATGGCAGAGTTCTTCTGGTCTAAGTGTGGAGAAGCTATACCTGCTGCACTAACAGCAAGTAAAATCTACAAGAGCATGGCCACCCTGAAAGTAAGAGATGCCAACTGGAAAGAAAATTTGGAACAAAATGCCAGGTATTTATTTTTGTTTCAATTATTTTTTTCTTTTTACAAAGAAAGTAAAATCTAGAGGTTAAAGTCAGTGACGAATGGTAATCAAAATGAACGGCGTCGTCACTTTTCCCGTCTACTGACGAACCCCAACTAAGTAGTCGCTCATTTGCTTTAGAGGAGGGGTCCCAAATATGTGAGAGATCATGATCGGGGTCAAAATATTGTTCAACTCGAGATAGGGGCCTATAAAACTGACTAGGACGACACTCTGATAAAGTCGTTTTTGTCCATTGTCACTTCAGTGCTACGCAAGTTATACATGCGGAAATTATATTTCCAAAGGGTACAGGAAGTTGCAGATTTAATGCTAAAAGTTCAAACGCCACTGTCATCGAAACGGGTAGGCACTTCTTGGGCTATATTATTAATAATGACGGCTCTAGTATTATACCCATCTGTGGGCCTTGTGTGAGAACATGACTTTAAAAAAGAAAGACATAGAATGTGTTCGAAATAAATATTGTCTTTGGGTGACAGCGCTATAAAGAGGGAGTCTGATCAGCGCTTCCGCGTCACCTTTAAAATGAACGTCTCGGGGGTATTCGTTAGGGACATATAAATTTGCCCCTCTCTCCCGGGCAGATAATTATTGCAAAGCTCCTAACCAAGGTTAGGAACAACAGTTTCTAAATAATAATTATTTATAGGTTAATAAATGCGTATTACTTGTTCGGAGTAATATTGTACAAAAACATGCACGCGTACTGAGATGTTGCACGAGCCCCGCAGTACAAAATAATGCACAAGTATACTTTCTCTCGAAAAATTCGAAAAAGTAATACGCAGTGTTTAACCTATTTCATACATAGGAAAAAATCACGTGATATTTGTTACTAAAACTGTTGGAAAATACGAGGAAATATAAATCCACCAACCCGCAAGGAAAATGAATCAATCCTACGCGACTCGAGCGCAAATACAGACCTTGGATTGATTGAGCCCATATTTAATCATCGAACTATCAGTTTTAATATATTGGACGAGACGTAGTCGAGTCCTATATTTTAAAACTCATAGCGAGACCAATAAATATTGGGCGTAAAACATTCAATTTTATCATGATTGTTATGTCTGTGATGTCACTGCATTGGAAAAAAAAGTCTATACACTATCTAAGAGTGTGTACATCTTTGCGCATATGGTTTGTTTTTCTTAATCCTATGATTGTTCAGTAAATACGAGGAATGGGCTTGTGACATCTTATCCCGATGTGAGAAGAACCCTCTAGATGCCGAGACGAATGCTGCTGATCTATTCACGTGTGTTATGCCCAGCTGGGGAAACATGACATGCCTCAATCTTGCCGAGTGTGCAGAAAATCTGACATTTCTCTCCCATCCTGTGGTGACGGCCTACCTTAATAAAACGTGGAATGGACAGATTTTTAAACGAAAACTTGATTCCTCAAGCATCATGGAGCCATTTTGGGTAAGCATAATACATAAGGAGTAGTATGGTTAGAAAACATATTCAGACCATTCAAGAACACACTTGATCCAACCATATCCAAATACTTGACTTGGAAATTTCTAAAATTGTTATCCAAATTCAAAATTTCTACCAAATGCTAGCTAATATATTTTGATGCAACGTTTTCGTCTCCAAATGACGCTTGGCTAGGATGGCAACAATAGAGTGGACGGACGGGTGCGAAATAACATTACGTACATATAAGTAGATAAGTATCACTTACGTATACGTAATACATAACAGCGATACGTACGTTCGATACGTACGTTTGAAAATCGCAATCTCTCTTATGTACGTGATATTACCTACGTACGTAATGGTTTTTTTAATATAATTTTTACCATGTCCCCTCTGGGTCGTACCATACTCTTTTTTAAATGATAATTTAAATTCAAACTTATTTTTGTTAAATAACTTTTTTTCAGTTGTTGCTGTATTCCGTGGTTCCCTTTCTGATTCCCTGCCGGATTACTTTTCGGAAGAATCGATCATATTTGTGGAAGATATGGTGGTTTTATAACGCACCCCGTACCATCTTCAGAGAGAATGTGGTGAGTAGAATCGTGATTTTCATTTTGATCACTTCCGGTTTGATTTTCGTTTTTGAGACTGGATTGAGAAAAATGTGTTCTCTTGACCAAATGCAGAGATCAATGATCAATGAAATATTACGTGACGTTGAGACGGACAATACCATACTGTTTAACTTTATTAGTACAGGCTCTGGAGGGAGTTCGTATACATGACTCTTTTAAAAATTTACTTTGCATTTTCATAGCTGCATGTTATACATGTATATGCGAAAACAAAACAATTTTTGATAAGTAATTCAGATCAAGTGCAATTAAAAAATGGCATCCAAATAGGAGTTTTTCATTAAAATACACTATAGCAACATACAAAATGATGTAATGATGAAACAATATCAAGTGACGCAATTGATGTTTCTAATCAACAGAAATGAATATATAAAAATAGACAAAATTCGATTGAACTCGGCCACACATGCACAACAGAGCGAGATGCATGCGAATATGTTTTATACACAAACCTGTTCAATTCGGCCAGTGAGAGAAACAGTAGTCTTTAATTCAACACCTCCAGATTTCAGATTTAGTTTCATTATGTTTTCTAGAAATTCACAGAAAATTGGATGACGATACGTTTTGTGAACGGCACAGACCCACTTTTTACTATCGCTTTTGCAAATCCTCATTGTAATGAAAGCCTTAGTAACCATTAAGCAATCAGAGCGTTTGCATCATTGGAATGCGCAGCATAATCTACATAAATATGTGCATTTAATTGCCATCTTTTGTGATGGCGCATAAATTATGATAAGTAGAGAAGAGAGGATGAATGGCGCTGGAAGAGGAGATTTTGCAATCTTGTTTTGGAACGGATCTATAACACATTTAAAAGTACAATAAAAGATGGTATTGTGAGAAATATAACACATATAAGATTATTGTGAAATAGTAACCGATGTTTCCGTGTGAATCGCTCATTTTTTTTTTTTCGCTTTTACACATTTCGTCCGCGCCACACGCGATCGCTACCAGATTTAAGAATGAAATCGGTATTGATTGTAACTTTCATTATTATGTAACTTTCAGGTGTCGTACATTCTGTTTGTGGCCTTATTTGCCTACAACCTGCTATGGGATCATTCCCAACGACATTTCCTGTAGATGTAGATGAACACAGATTTACATGGATAGACTATCTCCTGATTGCATGGGTGTTTTCGATGCTCGCAGAAGAAGTTCGTGAAGTAAGTATAAACAAGTAGGAGTCACTAATTGTCATTTTATTGCTTTTTGCCAACTATAGAGATTAATAGTCGGTAAGTATTGTTTACCCCGGTGCTCTATGCTTTATACTTCAAATTATAATTTTGGTTTCTCTATTGTTCAGAAACCAAAAATCAAGAGATTAAAAAGTGGAGCAGATCTGGTAACAGTAGTGTATATAACCATAAGTATCTCATGGCCTAGTTTGCTAACATAATTATCATCGGATATCTATCACCGCAGGCGGTATTTAATGTTCTCTGTCGTAGGTGGCATACTTTCATATCACCGTATAATTACACTCCGAAGTTCTACGGCCCGAGGCCTAGAAATTATGCGCGTATGTTGAGGAGGGGAGCTTTGTTTTTGTATGAAATATAAACGATGCATGGACATGAATTGATTATGAAATAGTTTATTATCCCCAGTAAGCACAACCCATACCTCTTGCCTAGGCTCCTCTCTCCTCAACCTCGAGTGTCTATTCTTTTATAATCTGGGTTGAAATACTAAAACTCAATATTTGAAATGAGGTTATGACAGTTTCAAAACAACATCTTTTCAATGTATTTCAATGGGATTTACTAGCTCCAGTGACAGTTGAAATCCTGGTAATGACACTATTCCAACGGATTATGGGAAGTGCTTTTATCATTCTATGTATTTGACCTATAACGCTTTGATGATATGAAAATGTTATATTTCGATTTTCAGTTGACAGAATGGGATGCTAATAGTTTCACTCTAGGTTTGAAAGGATGGTGGTCTGACGAATGGAACAAATTTGACTTCTTAGTGGTAACTTTGTTCATAGCAGGGACAGCTCTTCGCTACTTTTCCGATCGTCACCAGATTATCTTGGAAGCAGCCAGGATTTTTTCAGCTGCTTCAGTGTTTCTGTTCTTTTTCCGGTTTCTAGAGTTCCTGACTTTCGTCAAGCACATCGGACCAAAGGTTCTCATGATTGGTAGAATGGTATGAATAAAGTATATAGATATGTAGCTTTTAATATAAAGATTGCATAAACCCAATGCGCAGTTAACATAACATTATTAAGAGTAGCCTTCAATTGTCAGGGTTACTAAACAGGTTTTAGTCATAACATATAATACACGATGGTAAAGTAATGAACAATACTACAGACGAGAAAATATACAGACGAGTCACAAACAGGTAACGTCCTACTATTACCGTACTCGTTTATGAAGGTCAATCGTTCCATGAAATGCGAGAGACGAAACTGCTGCGCATATACCGCGTATTTTCCGGTACGTAAATATGACGTTATTTGTTATAGGAAGATACCAGACGAGTAATTTGGTATACTTTGATTTTGGACCCTCTTACATAAAATTTGCTCCATTGTGTTATAAATTAACTTTTTTTCTTTTAATGTTTTCACCGCACATTCTTAGAAAGAATGTTTAGAATTATGTAACGGTATTGTGAATAGTGGTTCTAAACTCCGAGAAAAGAACCTTTTTAATTGGGTAAAGATTTTTAACCACCTTGTATTCCATGGCTGTTCCTCGTAAAGAATTTGAAACAGCAGCCATCAGCTCTTGTCATTTTAGATAAAAGTTCCAATTTGTAAAAAAATGTCAGGTTTGATATTCTAACAATTTTTGAATTAAAACCGGAAAGAATGAACAAAACTGTAATTTCCTTATTGACTCAATGAAAACTTCCTCTGAGTCAAAATATTGCTGACTGCACGTATCATGTGAGATTTGATGCATTCTTTAAGGGATGAAATCAAAACTTGACCGGCGGTTGACCAGCGGTTACCGGCGCAGTTAAACCGCATTCCATTGTTTAGAAAAATAGAAACTGGCTCCCACCGGACGGAACTGCCCGGAATCGTTTTGATTTCATCCCAAAGGTACCTCTGAAGTAATGTGATTAAGCAAAATTTGATTACAATGCTTCAATTTCAGTTTGTCGACTTGGCATTCTTCATGTGTATCCTCTTTATCATTCTTCTTGGTTATGGGGTTTTCATTCACGTCATACTATTTCCAACTGTCAAGGATCAATATTAGTTTTTGGAGAGCGTAGTATATCGACCATATTTCCAGATATACGGAGAGCTTTTTTCTGGAGGAAATTAGAGGTAAGGGCATTTTCACATATATTGTTGTCCTGCTAAATTAGATTACTAAAGGTAAAGGTTCATCTCATCAAACAGAAAATGTTTTGCATAAAACGTTTATATTGGGTTCAAAAAATGTTCTACCTACATCATCACATCTCTGTTATCTTACATGCCAGGATATTGAAATTACCCTGATTATACTCTTTTATTCTGGGTACAAAATAACAGTTATTTGATATGTTGGTTAAAGTGAATACAGATTTGGTACGTCGGAAACGGTTAAAATAAATAAATGTTGGTATTTATACAGCGCCTTTCACATGTGAACATGTACCAAAGCGCTTTACATTTATTCCGCCGTCATTAGATTATGTCAGCTGCCATACAATGCCCAAGGCATGCTCATACCTTTGGGCGGCGCTCAATGGACAGTATTCATAACAGCTCCCCATTTCACACCTGGGTGGAGAGGAGTAATCGAGATAAAGTGCCTTACTCAAGGGCACAACACGATGGCGTCGCCGGGGCTCGAGCCCGCAACCTTCCGATTATGGGTCCTAGCCTGTTCCGCTCGGCCACCGTACAGCGGAAGCATAAAGTTTTGTAAACACCATTTTGTAGCTATGGATAATCTCCATAAAAACATTGTTAAGATTCGGTTGTCCAACTGCTTACAAAAGACAAATATTTTGCTCCTATTTGAGCACCGTGATATGCTTTGGGACTTCAAAAGAAAAAAAAACATGAACATGAACAAATAGTCACTAATTATTTCAAATTCATGTTTTCGGTTTATTTATTTATTTATTTATTTATTTATTTATTTATTTATTTATTTATTTATTTATTTATTTATTTATTTATTTAGTAGTTGTACAGAAAATGACAGTTAAAATGTTACATGTTTTAGTAGTAACTGGCAAATAAATATTTATTTATTTATTTATTTATTTATTTATTTATTTATTTATTTATTTATTTATTTATTTATTTATTTATTTATTTATTTAACCTGGGGTGACCAATCAATGCACTGGCACTGTTCTCCCTAGGTTCCCAGGTGAAAACAAACTTTCCCAGTTCAAACAAACTTTCTAACATTACTTAAATCCTTCATACCTCACCCAACTTATCGTATATTTGATATAATTCTCTCCACATCAATTTGCACGCATTTGTTTTCGAAATTTGAAAAACCCGCCAACAAAACGTTTCTTTTATAGAGAATGAACATATCTAAAGTAAAGGTAAATATTAAAATAACAACAAATAATGTTTCTTTTATTTAAACAAGCAATATTAAACACTTTGGGTGCTTCATTCTACTTCAGTGCCAATGAAAATGGTAGTTGTTCCACACCTACCTTACATCGAGTATGCTTTCGACAGTTGAAAAACCCACCCACAAATTTGAATGTTTCTTTGAAAGAGAATGAACATCTTTAAAGTATTATAAAAGGTAAAATGAAAATAACAACAAATCAAAGGTTGAGAGCCAGAAAGCCTCAACCTGCTCCCAAAATGAGCAAAAATCGCTTGGGCACTGCAGTCCATTAATCATGACAAAAATCAATAGAAAACAAGAGACATTGTGGAGGAAATATTAGTTTTGAAAGCCAAAGCAAGTAGCCAACTTTATGCTCATAACATTGCTCAAAACTTACTCATCAATTATTTTTATTGTTTTAGCATCTCCTGATGATGATGATCCCTGCATAAGTAATGCAACAGAACTTCAGCCTGGCGATAACCCATGCGCGGAGCACCCTAGATTTGGCACTTTCCTCGTGGCAATGTACTTGCTGTTCACCAATGTGCTTCTACTCAATCTATTGATTGCCATGTTTAGGTACGAGTTTAATACTGTAAGAAGTTTGCCTTGACTTGTTCGGATCAATGAGGACATATCGGCAATACACTACATTCATTATCCATTCAAGCAATCTAAATTTACAACAACTCTTTTGGTTTAAAATATGTCAAAATTAAAACAAGCACTTGTACTCTTTAGCTCTGATATAAGACCTTATTTGTTGAAATTGTTTGAGAATAAAAGAAACGGTGATCTAAAACTTAATGAAGAAACGAAATCAAACGTTGTACTTTTGTATTCTTATCAATGAAAGCACGACGCTAGTTTTAACGCAATAATCAATGGAAGCACGGCGCTAGTTCTCTTGTTCGCGAACGCTTTGTGTACAAACCAATAGGGCATGCAATGGAACAAACTGCACTTTTTAAATTGGCATCTTCCTTGGGTTTTTGGATCGTCGTGTTTTTATTTCTAGAACTATTTCAACAAATAAGGTCTTAAATTCGAGCTAAAAGATGCAGCTATTGGCTGCTGGTTCCAATTATGACATATCTGTCTTTGTTTAAGATATACAGGAGGTGAACATAACTGGTACTTTAATTCTTTGGCTTACTGTATAGTACCTTGTCAATAAGGTTTGCAACTGTTTTAAACGGTTTGCGATTTGGTGATTCACATCAACTTGCGAATGATAGTGAGCATTAGCAAAACTTTTGCATTGATCATTTCCTAGCGAGTGTGTAGAAGAATTCAAATATCATTATACTTTTGTAGGTCCTGTGGTTCTTGAGTTATGTTGTAAAGAGGGCTGAAACAAGAGCACTTTTGTAAAACGTACATAACTCATTCACAACAATAAATCAAGCAAGTTTTCAAAGCATGTGATTTGTATAATGAACTTGATGAATTTGTGCAAAATATCAAAGTGTTATTTCATTATATTGATTTAGACAATGAAAATCGGGGTTTTTTTGGGCTGCCTCGACCAATACCTCATCTACCCTTAGGGCATCTTTCCTTGCTTTATTGTAAGGGCACACTAAGATTTCTTTTTGAAATCTTTTTACGGGTCCAATAAGGATTACTATTGTATTTTGGATGCATTAATGTGTGAAGGGGAATGCAATGCTTGTACCAATATTGTAAATTAAGTATATATTTAAGATTGTTAATGTTTAGGGGGTAATATTTGAGACTCGACTTTTGTCTTTTGGACCATGGTTCTTATAGCTAGAATTGTCCGATTTTGAAAGGGTGTGCTTACATTATGATGTCATATTAGACGATGTAGGCCAAACCGGCAACCTCTTTCAATTGGGCAGCATTCTGGATAATTATGTAGTCCTACTCTTACCGTTGTCAGTACAAAACCGTCCTTACAGTCCTTCCACTGGAGGCAATTATCTGATTTCAAAGGATTCAGAGTGAAAAGATATTGCTTGGTAGCATGTTACCGCCTGGTCATAGTGACGTCCATTGGCACCAAATAGAACAGTATAAGGGACCAAAAACACCTCAGGAAGCTGGGGGTTGAAGGGTATTTTTTAATTACAATTTTTCATCAATCGGTAACTCATGTCTCTAATACTTTCAACACGACAGCTTTCGTGCACTTGAAATGCTAGGCCTATTTGTTTTCTGTTTTTTCTTTCCTTAGCTATACATTCAGCAAAGTGCAGGAAGAGACTGATGTACATTGGCGTTTTCAACTTTATTGCTTGACGAAGCAGTATGTACACAAACCAGTGTGTGTACCGCCATTTAGTATCTTCTCATACATGGCACACGTTGTAAAATTGATTTTACATGTCATCTTTGGTGGTGGAAAGAAAGAATTCCTTGAACAAATTCACACAATGCGTAAGTGATCTTTTTATGTATGAGCGTTTGTTACTTTGTTTTATTATTACTGGAAAGGGTTATAATATTTGTGGAATGAGAACATCAGCCTCAGGATTTACCTTTTCGGTAAATAGCATAACGTCGGCAGAGTGCAACGCTATCGTAAGTGCAGTAGAATGTAATAGCTGCCCTTTGCAACATTTCAATAAATTTACTTACTTTTAACCAATAACACTAGAAAAAAAAAAACCAACTTCATGTAAGGGTGATATCTTGGGGTTAGCTTAGTGGCCATCAGGAAAGTATACAGAACATCAACACTTTCAATGAGCATGATGAGTGGATTGTGCTGCAAACAATATATATTTTACAAAAGGCAGCTATTACATTCTACTGCACTTGCGATAGTGTTGCACTCTGCCGACGATAATCCTTTGCGAGTACACCTGAGAACTCGTAACTCATAACTCCATAACCGTTCATCGTAGATAGGTCAAAACTTTTCTGAATCCTTATGACTAGAGGAACTCAACTCAACCTTTAACCAAGTCGGAACAAGTTTGAACTTGACTTCTGTGCAAAAGTTCATCGACCTTTTCCCACCAAATAAGAGTGCTGCTGAAATGCTTCCATATAAATGATCAGCGCTGTAAGTACTCTATCTCTGCTCTACAAAAAAATTAACATGATTTGCACGATTGTTACGGGCATTTATTGGATTATAAGCTTTCGTTGGGGTATACATGATCATCTTCTGATCGGGAATCAAAACTACTTTCACTGTCACGACTCCTGGATCTTAATCATGTCAATGGATGGGTTTTCAGCTATTTATTTATTTATTTATTTATTTATTTATTTATTGGAACATACACTTTTGTATCAGTGGCACACGCCTAACCAGCGATGCAACAAATATACATTATATATAAACAAGAAACAAAATTATAATACAATTGAATATAGTCCTACATGCAAAATTATGGCCTTAGTACAAAAAATTAAAGGAAAAGAAATTCCCTGTCTGAACCCAAGTTGACTTGAAATGGGTCCTTAGCAGGAATAATAAAACATAATATAGAATAATGAAAAAAATACAATTATATTATATACTGGTATGACATGACAATTAATGGACATTAAATATCTTTCAAGACAGAGGATCTCAAGGACCATGCACGTTTTAAGTAACTTTTACAAAACATATCAAAACAATTGTTGACTTGTACGTTCTCACGGTCCCATGAGGTTCCCAATATAAGGCACAGTTTCACGTCTAAGTCCCCCGCCATAAAGATTTGCCAGAACATTTCTAAGTTCTGTTCCGAAAGAGTACGCTCGAGCTCGGAGAATTCTTCCGAACGAATACCATTCAAGGCGGTGCATGTAAAGAGGAAATGGCGAATATCTTCTTTATCATTTTTGCACATGGGACAATTTTCGTCCATGCCTACATTCCAGGAATGAATTCTACCATTTAGGGGTAGATTGTTAGACCGTGCCTTAAATTTGAAACTTGGTCCTCGGAAATCAGTTTTTTCAAAGATACTTCTCCAGTCCTAATTCTTTCTTATACAAAACATAGTCATTAATAGAAGATTTAGCTTTAGCGTTATCATACCAAGTGCACTCGTACATTTGTTTGTTAGCTTCTTTAAAACACGTTTTTGCCCAGTGTGGATTTGCCGTGGAATCATACCCAAAAAGATGGCCTAGATCGCATTTATTTAGAGCGGATCGGACAGAAGACAGCCATTTAAATCTAATGTGATCGATATTACAATCAAGACTTAATAATGTATTGAACATTGTTTAGCATCCAAATGGGTAATGTTTGCGCTTTGCGCTGCATTTGTACCATTCACTTATTCTGTCGTCAAATGGTACTATGATTCATTATACTTTTTCCAGCCCCATCCCCCCAATGTCAAAATGGAATCTACGCCACTGCCAGTAAAACCAGAACGCTTCCGTCGCTAGTCGCTACTAATTCCAATCATAAAAGCATGGTTTATTAATACTGGGTTGCATAAACATACTAAATGCTACTTTAAAACAATTCCACATATTTTATGTCAATGACATGGGTACCGTATAATTTCATTGCACATGAATACAAATTTTAGTATCATTAATGTTTTCTGTGCCATTTGATGTAGAATGGTACATTATGATGGGGGGGGGGGGCCAAAATAGTTTTGAGGGGGGGTCAAAAAGTTTTAGGTCCATTAAGAGGGGGGTCAAAAAGTTTTGAGTTCGCGAAGAGGGGGGTTAAAAAATGTCGACATGAAAAAAATATTTTCCAGTCCCCCCACCAAAGTATTTCTGAACACTCCCTTATATACATAACTTTTTGTTACCACTGTGTTATTAGTTTTGAGAAAAATGCAAAAATAGACACACATTTATCGAGGGTGTAGTACCCCCTTAATATGCCCCGAATTTGTAAGTCATGTGGCAATGTCAAGGCCCATTAAATACTTGTCATGATCTCTGTTTTGTTTGCAGGCCATTCTCGTCATTACTTCTTTTATACAAAGATTGCTCGATGGGAAGAAAGAATGGCTGCACAGTTCATGAAAGAGCTACAATCAAAGAAGAATAGGAGTTCTGCATCCAGCCTTTAGGTGCGAGATTGCAACTATCTGAATTAGCCCACTAATATCGACAAATAACCACAGATATTACTGAAATTGGATAATGGTGCTTTTAGCAGATATAAACAGCATATTAGGTAGACAAGGTCATGTAGATAAACAAATAAGCTATATCTTATAAGATTATACGCTATATAAGATATTATAAGCTAATACATACTTCTTGCTAGATACGTGTTGCTAATAACTTAATACAATGTAGATATTACCATACATACTTTGTTTACAAAGTTACAGACTGTACAAAATGATTGTTATCCGACTGATTTCCATTTTTGTGATTATTTAAAATCATGTTACTGAAGTCGGGAATGTTGTTTCAATAACCAACTTGCTCAGATTGTCAGGTTTAGTGAATTTTAGTTCGTGAGAATAACACATTCTATTAAGAAATTCAGCGCTCTTTAAGGGGTTGGTCGCCTACCTTTGCACAGCCTTTTTGTGGGGCCTGAGAGCACATCAGACATATCGAATTGCATTCTAAATACGAAGAATGTCCTTATATGATATCAAACAATTTTGATTTTTTTAAATTCGCGATATAATACAAAAATAAAATTAAAATAATGAAAATTTAGATCTTCAATACGAAAGGTCAAAAGTTTCAAATGATCGTTGGCTTTTCCTCGCAGCTACATTCACTTTAAGTACATATCAGTAGATTTATAAATTTTACTTCGAGGACTGTTAAGGGATCTGGAATGAGCGTTTTGAGCGTTTCGACAGTATTTTTTGTGGGACATGAGAGCACATCAGACATATTTTCATTTTTGAAATTCACGATATAATACAAATTTTATGACAAATTATTAAAATTTGATATTTTTCACATTTTGATATATAACAGTCCTCGAAATAAATTTGATAAATCTAATGATATATTCTTAAAGTGTATGTAGCTGGGAGGAAAAGCCGACGATCAATTGAAAATTTGGACCTTTCATATTGAAGATATGGATTTTTTTCCCAAAAAGACCTAATTTTTTTGGTGTTTTGGGGAAAAAATCCATATCTTCAATACGAAAGGTCAAAATTTTCAATTGATTGTCGGCCTTTCATCTCACCTTCATACACTTTATGTACATATTATCAGATTTATAAAATTTACTTCGTGGACTGTTAAATATCAAAAATATCAGTTTTTGAAGGACATTCTTCGTATTCAGAATGCAATTCGATATGTCTGATGTGCTCTAAATGCCCCACAATAAATACTGTCCAAAACGTTCATACCCCAGCCCTTAAATATGAAAAATAAAAAAAATATAAATTTTTAATAATTTGCCATAAAATGTGCTTTATATCGCCAACTTCAAAATGAACATTTCTTGATATCAGAAGGACATTCCTCGTATTCAAAATGCAATTCGATATGTTTGATGTCCCACGCAAAAATACTGTGCAAACGTTGCTATCCGATCCCACTGTTTATAGCAATGCTGTGATTTGACAGGAAAATGTGTAAAAGCAGTTTGTATTTTTCTAGTAATGATCAAGAATCAATAATTATTTTATTTTAAACATGACTTTTTTGTTTACAAGTCTAGTATATATTTCAGTATAATTTATTGTTTGAACAAATTTATGAACGCAAAGTATAGAAATTACCATTTTGCTCGTCACAGTAGAAGTACTCAATTTGGCAAGCAAGTGAACGCATTATTTTGTGCTGTGAGTGATATTCGTGGTATTATCTTCATCAAAGGACAAATATTTCCAAAATGTTATGGAGAATTCTATCAAAATCAACGGAACAAGTAGTACTTAGCCTATGTACTATGTAAATCGGTTTAATTTATATTGAAAATGAAATGGTATTACATTATTAATGGTTTTTATAAATATATAAAGAACAATCATTTTGATATGGCTTGTAAAGCAATAGATATCAGCTATAGATACGTGTTGCTAGATATTTGTTGCAGATAACATAATTATTACATCATCCATTATAGCTATAACATATTAGCTAAAAATAAATGCTTCTTGCTATATACTTTTTGCTGATATCTAATGTATTACTTACTTAAACCATAAACTATAATATTATACATGACACTATTGCTGATATCTGATAATGTATTACATCACTCTTTTTATCCATAAACTATAATATATTATACTTCTTGCTAGATACTTATTGCAAGTAGGCCTATATGATGTAGCTATTAAACCATTTACCTTTTTTACAAGATATAAGATATAACTAATATATATTTCTTACATGATAGTATTGCTGATATCTGATAATGTATTACATAATTTACTTTATCCATAAGCAATAATATATTATACTTATGCTAGATACTTCTTGCTTATAATTATATGATGTAGATATCAAACCATCTGCCTTTTTACAAGATATAAGATATAGTATATTTATATAATATTGAATGGCTTTAAGGGCTGGGGTATGAGCGACCTTGAAGTACCGGTATCTGGAGAGGGGAATCAATGAGTTACCCCAAATCACAGCGGCAGGTAGTGACTGGGCCGCCGGTGCTAATATATATTTATTTTGGAAGGTTCGTGTTTGTTTTAAATTTTGGGGCGTTTTTCCAAAATTTGATATTTTTGGTGATATTCCAAAAAAGCGACATGCCAAAGACAACTCTTTGGGCACATAGTTTGTTATTGTTATTGCAGTTCTTTTCCACATACCTACGTTAACATTCGATTGGGTGATTTACTAATATTATATATTTTATGACTGCAATTTGGCGTTTTCAATGCGTTTTACACGTATCATGAAATTAACGCAAATATCTAGTCACGCTGCTTTTAGAATTTTTACCTGATCGTCGGCTTTTGCAGGCAACAGAATGCAGATTGGCTCACGATAGATGTCGTATTCCTCTATGTGGTTCGCTCATTGATAAAATGAGTTTGCATTCCTTGTAACAACACACATTGCCGTCTGGAAACCGGGTCTGGTACTGATTTTGGGACAGCCAATAGACTTCAGCGCCGTATCAAATCTCATAAAAACCACACGACTGACGACTATGTGTTTATGTTTCCCGCACGAAAGCTTGTGTCTACATCTATTACTATACTTCTTTGGAAACGTTGACCTTTGACCATTCTTTGTATAACGCCCTGATATGACCTTGATATGTTCGCTTGATTGGGTACGTTATAGCATCCATTTCATTGTTAGGACTTGGTCAGTAGATAATACTTGCAGGGATACAATAGTTTAACATGGTGTGTGAGCATGGTGAAAGACTCATTATTGATTAGGCGCGGACATATTAAAGGCACAGGTCCTTTGCGTGTATAGCAGAAAATTATAATAGAATGTGTGAATAGAATGTTTGGAATTTTGCAACTAAAATACTAACTGCATTCTGCATTATGTATTTATTTATTTATTTAGGCCTATGCCTATTTATTTATTTACTGACTTATTTATTTATTTTATTTATTTGGTATATTAGTTAGTAGGCCTAGTTAGTAATATTCCATGATAGGCCTACGTCGGTTTATTATTGATTGTTGATAACTTGACAACTTGATTGATTGATCGATTGATAGTTATTTCACATTATATTCCTAGTTTATAGGCCAATTTGAATAGCATCGTACATTAGATAAATAGACCTATCAGTATTGATTTATTCTATTCAGCAATATCAAGGATTACTATCAAACTTCTCATAGCTGATTGTCAGTTGGCTCAGTGGTAACGCAGTAGGTTTTACAACACCGAGGTCCGGGTTCGATTCCGCCTCTGCCTATTTTTTGCAAGGCTGAGAAAAAATGAAATTTCTGGACTGCAAACTTATTTGGCGCGCGATCTGAGCTGGTCCTTTTCTGGTGGCTGTGTCTGTTACAGGCACACTCCCTCTGCATCCAAACCAGGTTCACTCTCATTACACCTCCCTTAAGTGTGATACAAGAATATTTTTCTATCGAGTGCAATATATTCTTGTATCACACGAAAATAAGCCATTCAATATTATTATTATTATTTTATCAGGCTTTTGCTATGCGGTAAAATGAAAATTTAAGCTTAACTAGCCATCGGGTTTAACCAATGTGTATTGTAATGTAAGCTTACCTTTTGACCTTCTTGTTTTCTGCTCTTTACTTTCCAAAGACAATTTCAGAATAATTTTATTTGTAGATGTGCATTATATTTCCTAAGGTTATCATCTTCCAGAATTACCGCGAATTAAGTTTGAGAATTTACTTGTTTATAGCCTATAGTACGAAATCTCCTGTGTGCCGTATGTCTGTAGTGTATTGTTGTGCTGTTGTATCATGACGCGTGTTAGTGCCGTCACCATGGTAACGCGCGACGCGCACGCGATACGCGTACAATATTCAAGAAATATTGTATTGCATCCGGGTATTTTGAAAATATACAGTTTTATTGTATCGCTCAAAAGCCTGATATAAATAATAATAACTAATATTGCAAGATTATAATTGCTGATATACATGTACTTTATCCATAAGCTATATAAGCTTAAAATATCATAAACATATGTAAAAAGTACCACTAACAGTTTTAGAGTGCTCGATACCCAGATGGGTAGAGCTGTAATACAAATTGATATGGTTTACACACCGAGTGCCACACAACACTGTGTTTCATGCCCTGCAATCTTCAGGTGACTGAGCACAAATTTAAAACTACTTCTTTTTAACACGGCTTGCTGGCCTGTTGCCATGCCTACATTTACTTATTAACTCACTTCTTCTATTTAACAGATCCTTTCCTTTGATACGTTTTTCACACAAAATTGTAAACTTCTCCTCCAAACACAAATTGCAAATCCCTGACTTTCTCTTGAAGGTATTTGATTTCTTAACGATTTCCCAATTGATTGCATAATCTACCTCATTCTCTTTCAATTTCCATACATACTTAGACAATTCAGTTTCTTTTCTGTATTTATCTGATCTGAATGACTTTGAGTGGTTGTTATACCTTTCTTTAAAAGTATTACCTGTAAGGCCTATATACTCTTTTGTTACATTTTGTTATTTCACAGTAGCCTTGTAAACAACTGATTTGCTCAAGCATTTCCCTTTTAAGGGACAAATGGATGGCTTTGAAAGGGACATGTTCGAAATGGTAGACAAAATACAATTCAAAGAAGTAAACGACAGTTTCCAAACCAAACTTAAACGGGACGTGCACGATATCAACTCATCTGACAAGATTTTTGTGAACGCTGACAAATCACGAAACATTTACAAGATGGATAGCAATGAATACAACAAACTCTTGACAGACAACATAACAAAGAACTATAAATTAGCTGACGAGAACACTGTCAATGAAATAGACAAGGAATTTAATGAAATAGCTAGGAACCTCAACTTATCTGAAAGGATTAACCAAACTGCAAAGAAAGATGCATTCATCACCTTGAAAGATCATAAGGACAATTTTGAGACCAATACTAAGTGTAGACTCATTAATCCAACAAAGAGCGAAATTGGCAGAGCAAGCAAGATAATGTTGGACCGTATAAACAATGAGATTAGGCAAAAAACAAAAGTGAAACAATGGAGGAGCACAGATGCTGTCTTAGACTGGTTCATGAATCTACCAGAAAAGAGCACGCTAACATTCATCACATTTGACATTGTAGACTATTATCCGTCAATTTCCGAGAACCTCCTCAAGAAGACACTAGAATGGGCCAATACGTTCACGAAAATAACAGAACTGGAATATGACACCATTATGCATTCTAGAAAGACCCTGCTCTTTGACAACGACGGCAGAGCGTGGATGAAACGGGAAACCAACAGCGCATTCGACGTGGCCATGGGCGCCTTCGATGGAGCGGAAGTATGCGAGCTCGTAGGTTTATTTATACTCCACGAACTAGAATCCAACCTGGGCATAGAAAGTGTCGGTTTGTACCGAGATGACGGACTTGCGGTATTAAGAAGGTGCTCCGGAAGCAAAGCGGACAGAATAAGAAAACAAATCACCAAGCAATTTCAACAATTCGGTCTCAAAATAACAGTAGAAACTAACCTAAAATCGGTAAACTTTCTCGATGCCCACTTAGATCTCAGGGATGGCAGTCATAAACCATATCGCAAACCTAACAACCCACCAGTCTACATCAACACTAAATCAAACCACCCTACTGTTATAACCAAGAACATACCGGCGGCAATTGGAAAAAGAGTTTCCAACTTGTCTTCAAATGAGGATATATTTAATGCAGCAGCTGACAATTACAACAACGCTCTGAAATCGTGCGGATATAAAGAAGCAATCAAGTTCACTAAAAGGGAAACAACTCAAAGAAACAATAATAACAAAAGAAACAGAAAGAGAAAGGTGATATGGTTCAATCCACCATATAGTATGAATGTGAAAACCAATGTAGGGGAGCCTTTATAAAACTGATCAAAAGCATTTCCCCAAACGTACAAAGTTGAACAAAATCTTCAACAGTAATAGCATGAAGGTCAGCTACTGTTGCATGCCAAACATGCGCAGCGTTATAACATCCCATAATGCGGGCATTAGCAAAAGCAATGAAAGCAAAACACCTAAGAAAATGTGTAACTGCAGGAAAAAGGACAGTTGTCCTTAAAAGGAAATGCTTGAGCAAATCAGTTGTTTACAAGGCTACTGTGAAATATCAAAATGTAACAAAAAGAGTATATAGGCCTTACAGGTAATACTTTTAAAGAAAGGTATAACAACCACTCAAAGTCATTCAGATCAGATAAATACAGAAAAGAAACTGAATTGTCTAAGTATGTATGGAAATTGAAAGAGAATGAGGTAGATTATGCAATCAATTGGGAAATCGTTAAGAAATCAAATACCTTCAAGAGAAAGTCAGGGATTTGCAATTTGTGTTTGGAGGAGAAGTTTACAATTTTGTGTGAAAAACGTATCAAAGGAAAGGATCTGCTAAATAGAAGAAGTGAGTTAATAAGTAAATGTAGGCATGGCAACAGGCCAGCAAGCCGTGTTAAAAAGAAGTAGTTTTAAATTTGTGCTCAGTCACCTGAAGATTGCAGGGCATGAAACACAGTGTTGTGGCACTCGGTGTGTAAACCATATCAATTTGTAAGCTTAAAATAAATACTACTTGCTATATACTTGTACTTGTTGCTATGATGTAGATAGTAAACCAGTTACTTTCTTTACAATATATAAGCTATACTGTATTAAACAATAGTTCTTGCTAGATACTTGTTACTTTTTAATTTTAAATTTTAATGCAGATATACTATCACTTTATATTTAAGCAATATTATATTAGATATATAGATACTTCTTGTTAGATACTTGTTGCTAATATCTGACATTATAGATATAACTTCACTTTCTTATTTATGTAGCCACTTGTTTGCTAATATCGGATAGTGTATATTTCCCGGGGTATATTTACACTGCTTACTTTATAAGATAAAAGGTATATAAGATACTTGATAATAATACCCAGCAAACACAAAGATATTTTTAAAACATTTTAAACGAGTTATAAACTCGTTTTTGTTTCAATTGGTAAAAACGCTTTAATAACACATATTATGTCGGGTTATATAAAGGTCAAGGAAATATTTGCAAGAAATTATACTTCAATGCATATTCTTATTTTGCATATCAACACTATTTCTGTAATGTGTTATCAAAATATTTAAACAAGCTGATAGTAAGCTTTCCGAAATGAACTTGAAAATGTCATGGTGCTTAAATGTGATAAAAAAAATCAAACACATGCAACAAAAGTTTCCTTTTGGCTTAGAATAAAAGGGTTGCTAAAATAAGAATCTTTTGAATTGTCTACTTGTCTATTCTATTCACAGCTTTAACAAATTGCAATTAGTGTGCTATTTTCTTTTTATATTTGACAAATTAGTGATGACTAATGTTTTGTTTTCTCTTTTACTAGATTATTCGACAATATATCAATAACATAACATAATTAGAACATTGGTACTCAAGAACACAATGAACTGTAACACGAAGATTATAAATAATCATAGTTTTACCTTTAAAATACACCATGCATCTTACGTGTTTTACAACGTTCTGATTTATATATAACACGATATTACAACATCGAACATTCTTTTAATCGTACGTATTCTAGTATAACTTGTAATATTATATACTAGTAATAATATATAAATAAACATAAAATCGACCGACTTCAATCATTATATCAACGTGAATGATTTTAAGTACAAGAATACCTGAAGCTGGACATGAGAGCACCACCAGTATGATAACGATACTACTTGTTGACTCATGGCCCTCTTCTTCAATTTTTGATAATAATGTTCACGTCATGGAGAGAATTATTTTATCAAATTTAACGTTTTACCCCTGCATGACCTGGATAACCTGTTTGCTTTTGTTCATGCTTCCCACATTAAGGAGTGTTGACCAAATTTAAGCCCAAGTGTAAAATTTAGACCCTAGATGTCCTTTGACCGCGGATGACCTCGATTTTATTTCTTACATGTTCCTTCTTATAAAGATTCACACAACCTAACATGAAAAAGAAGTAAGGGGATGTATCGGCATTGGATTCGAACCCACGACCATTCGATCTCTAGACGAATGTGTGATGTGCCCTGAGTAATTTAATTTGATTATCTTTGTTTACAATTAAAATCTATTTTATGAGACATTTTAGGGATTCCCTTTCTTGAATCAACTTGATCAAAAAACAAATTGAATCATTTCTAAATTTGGAATATTTGGAAACCCCGTGAGGTTGTAAAATGAAAGTGATGCAATGGGATTTCCCCTCAGGAAGTGATGTAATGAGAAAGGTTAATGTTATAATTAAGGCTTGGGAATTTCCAAGTTCTCATCATGTGTATTAATACTGGGGATTTCCCAGGGCCTGATATATAAGAAAATGTAAACATAACTATTGTCACAGTTGATCGATAGTGTTGATCTGGGCTATATGCTTACAGTCCAATTCCTTCAAAGAAAGGAAATTGCAAACCAGAAATATTTTATGTAGTCAAAGTACTACTATTTACCAGTGTTGTTGGAGAAGATCTAGAATACGTCAAAGAAAGGAAATATATTCTTCTGTCGACTTGCTGAAGTCTGGTATTTTGATTCAACGCAACTGTCAAAATAAGTGGGGACAACTGCATCGCAGTCCTGCTTCCTGAAGATATTGTGTGAAAGGTAGAAATAGCACCAAGTTTGGAGAAAGCAGCGAAAGGAGTTAAATTTGGAGAACTGCGCAAGGAGTTTAGCATAGGAGAACGGCGCAAGGAGTTTAGTATAGGAGAACTGCGCAAGGAGTTATAAACGTGTTTGGAGAACACCATTTTCGTATAAGGATTTTATACGCAAGGATTTATCAATGCAAGTGTACAAAGGACTTAGCTGATTTTCGCAGGACAAATGAATAAGGATATATTACAGCAGTCGTCCAGAACATTGCATTATGATCACCAAGAAGAAGAATGCTGGCTAAGTACTAAATAGATAAAGAGTGATTATATTTGATTATTGTGTATGTGCATTGTTGTCATATATTGTACCAATTATAACGTGCTTTCAATTAAAGACATAGATTTTGTTAGCATAATCAAACAGTGTATTTGTGTTGTGCATTCGTGTGAGTTCGGGTAAAAGGTGATTTTGGCCTTGAGTCAAGTACGACTCGTAACAAACGCGTTACCAGCTCCCACTGATAAACGGTGGTTAAAACTGCGTACTAACGTGGGCACATTCGAATCCAATGCCGACACATTCCCTTGCTTTTTTAAAAATTATGTGTGTATATTTGTTCTTGTGCATGATGCGTTGCCCCATTATCTACTTAACTATAATTTAATCTGTCATTAATTACTACACTGACTCTATTCAGGTGTGTCTATAATATCCTATGAATACGTGAGATTTTGTCGTATCAGCTATAGGCATTAGAAATTTACACTTAAATTACCAATCATTTATGCCATCTTCGCATAAAATGATTCAAACAGGACAGGCATGGTACAGGTTGAGTCAAAAAAGTGCAATAGAGCAAACAATCAAAATTTATGTAAGAACCAAGTTGAACTTTCCCATTATTGAAAGTTGTTATAAATGCCACACTCAATAGTCACCATCTATGAAAAAATTAAGTGACTCGCTACTACCGTTTAATTTTTATGAGTCATTTTGCGGCGATACCCAATTTCATTATTTGTCCACGAGGTACCATGTATTTTGAAACAGAGCACACAATGCACGTTAAAGGCACCAGCTCTGAAACTGACTTTAACTTGATTTTTGCGTTATTTTAATTTCCTTTTTTTTCTGCTCAAACAAACTTTCTAACATTATTTTTAAGTCTTTCATACCTCACTCGACTCCAACTCCAGTTTTTTTTATCTCAATATGTCCAACTTACTGGATATTTTGTAATTCACTCCACTTCAATTTACGCGCATTTCATTTCGACATTTGAAAAACCCGCTTACAAATTTATATGTTTTTGATAGAGAATAAACATCTTTAAAGTAAAAGGAAAATGAAAACAACAACAAATAATGTTTCTTCTCCTTAAACAATACCAAGGACAATAACACTTTGGGTGCTCCATTTTATTTCAATGCCAATGACGGCAGTTGTTCCAAATCTACCTTACACAGAGTGGGCTGACATTCAAATTTTAGATGTCTCTTGGACAAACATTAAAATTGAGTATCGCTATAAAATGTGGCATAAAAACAAAACGGTGAATGCTAATTCCTTGATTTTTTTCACACAAGATCACTAATGGATATGTTATTTATAAAATGTTTTAAAACCTAAAAGGTTCAGTTCGGTTATTAAATAAAGATGGATTCTTTTCTCTATTGCACTTTTTTTGACAAAGAGTTAAAAGTGAAACACATTATCACCCTGATTTGAAGGAGGATATCTGTGCTATTTACTTCCATGTGCCACAAGAGTTTAGCCAGTAAGTCGTCTGTTTACCTTTTCCCTGCAAAAATAAATTAAGGTAAAATATTAGAAATCTGTACATTGTGTGGATCAAAAAATAAGACACAACAGCGATAAAAAGGCAACAGTCCGCAATAAGAAATCAATTCCGTACCTACTGACAAAAAACATCTTACTTTAAAAGGAATCTGGTACGAAACTGACAAACATCCAAAGGAAAGAATTTCCACATAATATATCTTTTGCGTGTTTAAGGGTAGACTAGGTATTGTTGGTCGAAGCAGCCAAAAGATTGATTTTCATTATCTTAATCAATATGTTATTGAAAAATAACACTTTGATGTTTTGCAAAAGTTCATTCTACAAATCATATACTTTGAAAACTTGCTTGAGCTATTGTTGTTAATGAGTACGTGTTACAAAAGTGTTGTTGTTTCAGCCATCTTTACAATATAACTCATGAACCGCAGGACCTACAAAAGTATATAAATTACACAAAGTATATCGTTTGGGAACAACAGCAATACCTTCATTTCTACTTCACCTCTCAGTTCGATGTCAAATGAACCGTATGTTTCCAGAATATCCTTTGTTGAATTGCTTATATGGATCTTCAGAGCTATTAAAACGTAGAAAAACGAAAAACATTATTTATAATCATTCAGAAAGTATCTGAATTATATGCCTTCATGTCAAATAAGATACCAATCTTATTCGGTAGTGATGTAGTGGCGCATTTCGCTAGGAGCAGTATCACATCGTGGCGTAAAGTTAATATCACAGAACGTACACGTACGACGTGTACAAGGGCGGTTTATCGGCACGCTTACAGCGCAACCGCGAAAAGGTATTTATGTCACTAACGAACTTGAGGTAAACCAAAAATACTAAATTTCTGTAAAGAATTCTATTAATTTATATGTTTTCATAGAATGGTGCACCTTTCTGCTAATAATATCATTTTAAATTTTATGCGATCCTACTGACTATAAAGTTAAATGATTCGTTTACCGCCAAACCCGATTATGTTGAAAGGAGGATGTAGAGAGACAAAAATATATTACTCTCAGAGTCGTATTACACACCTTGTCCATTCGATTCCATCCTGGATGCAGTATTGACAGTGTCTCCAAACAAACAATATCGCGGCATTTTGAGTCCCACTACGCCTGCTGCGCAAGGACCTGTATGATATCAAAATAAATTTATTAATGGGGTAGGACTTACCATCAGAAATTACCATGGTCGTAGTGAGCCTACCATAGGGTTCTACAGTAAAATCCGTGATTTTCATTTCGCTCTTGCAAAATTATTTCAAGAGATACTGACTTTTAATTTGTTAGAAAATATCTAATTTTCTCTTATATTTATGAAACAATCGCTGAAAATCGCATCGCATGTTTGTACAATTTTTAGCCGAAAATCAATTCGGCCTATTTTTTGTACATAGCCAGAATTTCTCAATTTTGCAAGGATGCTGTCACATTAGGACGTCATGGCGACATTATGTGGGGAATGTTTGTACTTATTTTGGTATTACTGGATAGGAGATACTCATAGCTATACATTAATAGCAAATATAACGTTTGTAAGAGTGTTGGTTGCAACAACCAACGCTCTGCAGGGTCTATTGTTCTATTGTTTCCGATTAGAGCGCTGACATATTGGAAAATGTTGCCAATCAATATTCATGAGAGTGTACATTCAACGTCCAGTTTGCGAAATTGGGTGAGTTGTGTTTGGTAGGTGTGAAATACATCTGACTGGGCGTTTTAATTACATAACGAATAAAGGTATTGACATCATCGAATGGCTGCCCAGTGCTGTTATGTGTTTAGTTATTATATAGGCCTAATAATTATTATTAAATGTATTCGTCATTCCTTTCTTTTCCCTTCTCTGTACTTATTCTTTCCTAGGCCTACACTTTATCCACTCCCTCGCTCTCATTGTCCCCTCTCACCCTCCCTCTCTCATTCCCATCATTTTCCTTATATTTCTATTTATCTACTTGTCTTTATTATATCTTTTTATCCCTTCCTCCAGCCCTCTCTCATTCTCCATATCCCATCCTCCCCTCTTCCTCCCTCCTCCCTCCCAAGACTTCTCACAGAGGTGAATCTGCCCTCCCCAACCCCCTCCCTCTTTGGGTACGCCACTATTTCTATACCAATCTCTTTCTTAAAATAAAATTAAATGGAAATTTCTTAAAAACAACCTTTATTAGGCCTATACTTATACTTAAATGTATACGTATAGCGATTACCATTATGGCAGCCTTCATACATTCTAATATGTAATCGATCAGAAGAGCATTCAATTTATTTAAATGAAACGCCTAACGTCAGGTGGGTGGTAAAGATGATTGCATCGACAGCTAAAGCCTCCTTATAGAATTCAGACCCACACAAGCACACATTTGGGATACGTGAGTACAATGGTACCACTTTACACATGACTGCCCTTACACATGACTGTAGTGTGGTCACTTATTTATACTCGCCTGTTGTGTAGAGCGTTAATATGATGCCGGATCAGTGACCAATTTAATGGCGGAACCCCTTTATTCGAAACAATGGTACCACTTTTATGAATAGCCTGTCGCAACTTCTAATCGGCATCAAACGAACAAAAGATTATATAATCTATTGCGACTCTATTTCTATTTAAAAGCTCTTTGGCAACAACCCCCACCTCTAATCCGTGTTACAAAATATGACTTAGTTGTTCTAGGGTTAAAGCGCATGATCTAAGGTGCTCTTAGACTATCCGGTGGAAACCTTAAGGGCGTACTACACCCATATATTGGTTTGATTGGTCTAAAAAAATATTTTTTCATTTATAGCGAGGCGATATATGCACGGATCATGTGAAATAAACAAAAAAAAAAAATTTTTAGCCCTATATATTTTTTGTTTACCGTATCCTGGTAACTCAGATGCGTGTTTCATAACAAACCATAATTTATTCTTTTCAACATGTTCAAGTAGGGTACATGAATAGAATACATTAAATCCTTTGTTATACTCTCTATAGAAAATCTAGTGGTGCTTGCAAAATATATAACACTGAATAAATTAAATAAACACTTACACAATAGATGCATAGTCATTAGTCAATTTGATATTGATGTTGTTATTGATGTGTTGTTAGGAGAAGAAAAGGCTATTATGTCACCGTATGTCAGGTTATAGGTCAATTGGTTCAGGTCAAATTTAAGCATCAATTTTGAATACACATGTGAGAGTCTGTGATACAAAATGTATCATAATGAGGAATAATTTTGATATTCTGTCTTTAACTGGATATATATCGAGAAGTGCAAGGTGGATATACTAATATACCTTGGGATGTAAATGGTGAGTATAATTTAGAATGCCTAGTTGAGATGGATTTCACAAATAAATATAAAATAGTTACCAAAATCACAAAAGCTAAGCTTACGGAAAACTACCCAATATGGTGGTATAGGTGACAAGAAATACAATTTTTTCAACATTGCTGTAGTATGGTTGTGGTAACCTGTTACCTGTGGCTTAATTAAGTTTCAGTGAAATAATGTCGCAAGTTAAAAATACAAAATATAGCTCAACATTGAAAATAGAAGCATTTTAACCAGTTCCTTTTTTGATAGTTGTGGAGCACCAAGTTCATGAAGTCATAAAAGAAATCAGGAACCACTTATTCCCATTTTACATATCAACTTTATTTCCCTAACGTGTTAGCAACACATATCCAAAATTTTAACGAAATCCGTTGATATTAAGCTATCCAAAATGAAGTGAATTTAAATCATCAGTGATGTACCACCTTTTGGCTTCTACTTTTAAAAGCATGTAAGCTACGTTGATACCGATGCCACCAATAAAACGAGAAGATTTGCCCCTTCATTTTGCATACCACTTTGTCCAATTTTTTTGTAATTTCTTCACAAAATGCAAAAAAATGCAAAAAAAAAATCAATGGGTGTAGTACCCCCTTAACAAACAAGGATCATGCGTTAATGATTACAAAATGCTGGATTTAAAGACACATCAGCAGCACTGGCGAATCCAATAAAATACCAGCACCACCACTACCACCACCAGCAGCACAACCACCACCACCACCAACAACAACAACAACAACAACAACAACAACAACAACAACAACGACAACGACAACAACAACAACAACAACAACAACAACAACAACACTACCACCACTGTACCACCACCACGGCACTTTCACCTCCGGGCCGTGCACCACCACCACGGCACTATCAACAATAGCAATGTAATTTAAAAGTTCCATTTTTCCAGTATTTGTTAGGTCACAAAAGAAGCTCCGTTTGCAACTGTTTAATCATTAATGTAAAACGATTTATCCAACTTATATATTAAAATATGATTAATTATTTCTTAGATATTTCATGTTTAATTACCAGAGTGAATTCCAATGCGAAGTTGCATTATATGATCTGGTAGATGTCTAATTCTAAAGGAGGCGACTTTCTTGACAAGCGCCAATGCCATTAAAGCAATCTCCTTTGCATGATAGTCACCGTTACGTATAGGCAGACCGGATACGACCATATAGGCATCACCAATGGTTTCAACCTAAAAATTAAACATGATAATTAAAAAACATCGTAAACATTATTTATGTTATCAATAATATTATCAATAACAATAAAGAAAACAATTTCAAATTCCAATAGCATAGCCAGGATTGTGTTGGGAGGGGGCAAAGCCAAATGTTTGTTCCCATTTGTCAATTTTTTGTCCCATTTTTAGCCATTTGAAGAAAACTGTACTCTTTGCCGTCCCCATTTTATTCCTGAAACATTTCTGGGGGCACTCCCCAGCAAAAACAAAACGTTTTCGACATCATTCGCAAAAGGTTATAAAAGGTTGTCAGAAAACGTTTAAATGTCGGGTTATATAAAGGGTATATTAAGGGTATAAAACGGTTTCATAACATTAAAAAACATTTTTTTTGATAATTACTACCCAGCAAAAACAAAATGTTTTACAAAAAACGTTTAAATGTCGGGTTATATAAATGGTATAAAACGTTTTAAGAACGTTCCAAAAACATTTTTGATACAAAACATTCTAAACAGAATGTTATTTGGGGGTTGAAAAAATATTTTGCGACAAATGTTTGCCCAATATATTTGCAATAACGTTTTAAATACGTTTTCATGACCTTTATATAACCCGACATTTAAATATTACTAAAACGTTTTGAAAAAAACATTTTAAGAATATTTCTGTGTTTGCTGGGTGCAAATATTTTAACATCATGGTATTCAAGTGTTGACAAAATATTTGGCAAAATATATTCGCAAAAATAGTTTAGAATACAATTTTGAAAACATTTTTAAAATATTGTTGTAGTGTGTTTTCATACAAAACGTTTTAAAACGTTTTCATGACCTTTATATAATCCGACATTTTAATGTTATTAAAATGTTTTTACCTAAACCAAAAGCCAAAATATAACTTATTCAAAACGTTTTTAAAACGTTTTCGTGTTTGCTGGGTCTGTCCACCCCTGGAAACGCCAGTTTAATAATAATACATGTATATCGTGTAGTGTTTACCTTGAAAACATCAAATTCGTCAATAGTTTCATCAAAACAGATATACAGATCATTCAGTAGAGTAACCACCTGCAACAATTTTAATCAACGTGTTAAAAGCATTATATTTTAAAGTGTTAATCTAGGAAAATGGTATTTGATTTGATATGGAATAATGTTAAAGTAAGTACAGGAAGATGGGAACAGTATCAGGTTCTTCGTACATAGCTTCTTCAGTGTGGATAATACAGAAATCTTTATTCTTCAAAGGGTTAAAAATCTAAATGTTACAACAAACAAACCTTTTACTCATAGTTAGACTATCTTTTGAATAAAGTGCTCAAACCCAAAACGGAGAGCGTATAAAAATTCAAAGAACAGACCTTACAGAATAGGTAGCCGTTACTCTGAGTTTCATACCTATAAAGGCAATTGTCAGACTCTGAGATAGACTTTGGCTGTGTTGACACCATGGAATGTATATTCTTTCACATTCCAAAGAGATGGTAGTCCCTCCAAAGCATTTCATGGTGTCGTCTGAGAGTAACGACTACCTATTCTGGAAGGTCTGTTCTTTGAATTTTTGTGTTACAACTATGTAGTTTTGTTCCAAGTTTAACTTACTTCCAAAGGTTCGCTCTGTGCAGACAGAGATGTAAAACCGACAATATCACTAAAATATATGGTAACACAGCTGAAAGTCTCAGGGTCTACTGCTTCTCCTTTCTTGAGTTGATCAGCCACACTTCTGCGGTAGACGAGAAACATACCGTATTACAACAGGTTTATGTTTATAATGTAAAGTGCGTCTAGTACACGATGTAATTACATTATTTCCTGAACATCGGTATGTAATAGTCAACGGGTCGGAGTCAATACACAACCCACATGCCGACCACACATACCAGGTACACCCCACCCCACACTTACAACCCCCACATACACTTGCCGCAACCACCACAGTGACTATCAGCACTCGCACACGGTCCAAGTCTTCCGTCACGAAACAAACCGTACACCCTTAAAATGATGATCGCTGATTGGTTAATGAATTTACATATATAAACATTTTCAATTGGTTATGGAACCACGTGGACCCTGGAAGTGACATTATTTGTGTAACAGTGATACCAAAACCGCCCAGATTTGTAGCTTACCACAAGCGCAAAATGTACAATAGTTACAATATGCCTAGATTAGGAGCGGCAGCTACTGAGGTGCCAATCAGCTGATATCATAGTCTCGGTCCTAGCCGATTTGTGCTCCTTCGTCACTAAACAAACCGTCTGGCGATAACCTCATAGTACGTCTTTTCTGACTGGCTAATCATCGTCATCATAAAATGGAAAGACTGAGAATTGACTGTCAATCAGAGCTGGGCTTCAGCGCATGCAGCGGTTGACGGACAGCTATGTGGTTACATAAATCCACACAACGTACGCGAGTACGCGCTACGAATCGCTGATCATATCAGACGATTGGCGCCTCAGTGGCTGCTAAGCTAGCGTATATTTTGCGTTTGAGATATCTACAAATAGTGGGAGGCCTATGATGCTTAGTTTCACTTACACAAGTAACGTCCTATATAGCCATTTGAAAACAGTATTATTTGGAAATTCGTTAACCAATCAGCGATCGTCATTTTACGGGTTGTCGCCAGACGGTTTGTTTAGTGACGGAGGAACACAGACCGGCTGGGCCGAGACAACTGATATCGCCTTTCAAGCCAGAGAAGTCGCAGCACTCGCGCGCATTATGATGATTTATATCACCACTTGTCTGCCATCAACCACTGAAGCCCAGTGCTTGATTGACAGCCAATTCCTCCCGGTCACAGATCGTGATGACTTTCGGCTAATCAAGAAAGGCGTACTGGGTTGTCTCCTGACAGTTTGTTATACGGAGGACCATAAACCGGGTTGGCCCGAGTCTACCCCAACCACACTATTTGCCCAATCCCAATTGAATGAAGATTGCATACCTTGTCATGCCCTCAACCAGCCTCCACTGGGTCTTCCTCTTCCTGTTTACTCATGTCGCGATTGGGCAAGTTGGACCTGCCTACTTCACTGTTTCCCTGTATTCTTCAGCCTGGTACAATTCTTACTTACCTGGGTAACACCTGATACAAAAGCATCTCAGATCGTTTCTTTTCCTCCAGGAACGCCGATGTTCGATCCTCTACGATGGATTCTAAGTTATTTGCGTACTGCTCCATCCGTAACAGTAAATTATCTAGAATACCACCAGATAAAGTACCCCTAGAAAGTTGTAAACAAACATTCCATTTATGTTATTTTCGTGTTATTGAATGCTCTATTAAAACACGCTTATCTGAGGTCAGCAAGAAATGTTTATAGTGTCAACTTTGTTTTATTATATTTTTGCCAAAAAATGTAAAAAATTAAAATTAAAAAAAGTTCCAATTTACAGCTTAAAATGTGTGCAAATCTTTTTTTTTTAATGCCGACCGGCCTACCCTAATTTGTTTATGTTGCGCCACTAAAACAATTTTTAAGCCCAAGCTATAAGTATAACCCGTGTTTTCGTGTCAGGAGAGACAAATCTTTTAAACTTTGTAATTCATTGAGTAAGGTAATTCATTGTCCCCGGACAAAAACGATTACCTGCGAATCCAAACTGATATTTATTTCTTTTGCTTTCTTTGTAATAGAAACATACAAACTTTGAAAATTAAAATCCATTAACTGGTGGCGCACGAAATGGAAATTGTGTATTGGAGGACGGGGATATCAAAGACGGACGTAGTATTTCCAATTTTCTACATGAAAAAAAAAAAAAAGAAATGTTTTAAAGGTATTCTCCCGATTTATGAACAATTTTGACAAGCGACAAATTTCAGTCTTATAGGTCATCGACTGATCTCTCTAATGTGGCTTTAAGTCCCAATTGTCTTTTTTCTCAATTGATAACATACTTTGTACATTTCCTGAAGTCGGTAATTATCGTAGATGCTGATGGTCTATCATGTGGATTTTCCGTCCAGCACCGTTCTATTAATGACCTTAAAAGTTTGTTGTTGTTGCATGCTTCGTGTGAAATAGAGGGTCGGAACGGCGGATTCTGCTTTGCCTTTATTTGAGCTAAAATACCTGCGATGTTAAGATAATAATAGAAATTAATTAAGAAACGTAAAATAGCTCAATAGTAACTTGAACGTTTTCGACTATGCATTGATATCAAATTTAAGGGATCAAATAGCAACGTTTGCACAGTGTTTTTGTGTGACACAGAGAGCACATCGTCCTTTCCACATTGTAATCTGAAGCCAAATGTCATTATTTATTAATACTTTTTTTTAAACCCTAAAAAATGTCGGTAAAATCTTAATTTCAGTTATTCTTTGCTAAACTAATAAGGCAACATAAAAGTAAACTCTTAGTCACTAATAAATTACTGTGGTGTTCTATGTGCCGGGGATTTTAAGCTATAACTATGAATAACTTGCTCTGTTGTCCTAAGGACACACAATGAATTTGGCTGAATCCCATTAGGTTAAATTGGGCATTACAACTATGCCAACAAATCAGGTTTGAAGTAAAATTGAATGCAACATTCTTTTAGCCTAATGTAGAGATTGAACTGTGATAAAGTACGTTACCCGAAACGTCCATATTCTGTCTTTCCGTATCAAACGGAAGGCCACGAGTCACAATTTCTTGCATTATTATTCCAGTTCCGTAGATATCGCCCTCTTTTGTTGGCTTTAAGTCAGGTTGGCGTACATATTCCGGTGCTTTCCACAAAAGTTCTAAAGAAATTATTAGCGAATAAAATGTTTTTGATAAACTTCAGGTATATTTATTTCTTTTTTTAAGTAAGCAAAAGTAAAAAACACTGGTTAAATAATGTTTTATGCAAGTAATAGATGATTAACGATAAACGGAATATCATTAGAGCGAAAAAACACCCGCCATATACATAAATCTGTGTGTTCGCTGATTGTGAGGGGTAGGGGTGAGTGGCGGTTGTGTGCGTCGGGGTGTGGGCAAGGACCCAGCAAACACAAAACGTTTTCGACATCATTCGCAAAAGGTTGTAAAAGGTTGTCAGAAAACGTTTAAATGTTGGGTTATATAAAGGGTATATTAAGGGTATAAAACGTATTCATAACATTAAAAAACCTTTTTTGATCATCTACTGCCCAGCAAACACAAAATGTTTGACAGAAAACGTTTAAATGTCGGGTTATATAAAAGGTATAAAAACGTTTTAATAACATTCCAAAAACATTTTTGAAAACTTGATACAAAACATTTTAAACAGAATGTTATTTTGAGGTTGCAAAATATTTTGCGAAAAAGGTTTACCCAAAATATTTGCAATAACGTATCAAAAACATTTTTATGACCTTTATATAACCCGACATTTAAAAATGTTATTAAAATGTAAAAAAAATAATTTTAAGAACATTTCTGTGTTTGCTGGGTGCAAATATTTTAACATAATGTTATTAAAGTGTTGATTAAATATATGGCAAAAATTTTTGCAAAAATAGTTTACGATAACATTTTTGATAACATTGTTACAATATTGTTGTAGTGTGTTTTCATACAAAACGTTTTCATGACCTTTGTATAACCCGACATTTTAATGTTATTAAAACGTTTTATCTGAACAAAAAGCCAAAATATAACTTATTAAAAACGTTTTTAAAACGTTTTTGTGTTTGCTGGGGATATATGTGTATAAGCCAACTTTATTGCACCGAATTATTACACAGAATGACAAGATAATGTCACGAATCAATTATTAATTGAATGCTAGTACAGGTTGAGTCAAAAAGAAGTAAACTCATGTTTGAGGGGCTGTAACTAAAGATCTGTAAGGAATCTGCTAAAATGAAAATACCACTGGAAAGAGCAAATTCTACACGTCTAAAGGAAAGAATTGTTGCAATTGCTCACAGCAAACTCAAGTTATACTCATTTGAATACAACCACCCATTTTTGTAGCTGCACACGGTTTTACTTCCCAAGTATGGGTCTACCTATTATATTGATTGGTAAGGCGCGATATTCAAATGCAAATAAAGTTCTGTGGCAGGTGTGGTTTCGATCAATAATATCTACATGTTAAAGGGCTTTTTTCAATATGAATTTTACCTCATTGCACTACATTATAATAAAACGGGCCAAATGACAACATGGCACCACAATTTACCGTACAGGAGCGCACGTGTCTGTCGACGAAGTATCATGAAACTAAGAGTCCCACTGTAGTTCAGCGTCTTTTTCGTCTCCAATTTCCTACAGCTAACCGGGTTTTATATAAGGGAGCAGTATATAAGAATGTGAACAAGCTCAATGTGCATGGGACAGTGACACTAAGGAACAGATAGCCGGAAGCTTCAGGCAGACCACGAACTGCTAGATCACAAGTGAACATTGCTAGAGTTAGACATGCGTTGCAGCAAGACCAAAGATCAGCTCAATCCTTTACCCAACATTCCCCAATCAAGCTTCTGCCGGATCGTTCGTAAAGACTTGAATTGATATCCCTACAAACTATAGTACCGTCATGGACTTTTTTGAATATTAATTAAAAGCAAAATCCTGTTAGCACTTTGCTGATTCGTCGAAATTGAAATGGATGAAAATCAATCAGCCGTGTGCAGCTACAAAAATGGGTGGTTGTATTCAAATGATTATAACTTTAGTTTGCTGTAAGCAATTGCAATAATTCTTTTATTTATTTAGACGTGTATAATTTGCTCTTTCCAGTGGTATTTTTATTTTTAGCACATTCCTTGCAAATCTCAAGTTACAGCCACTCAAACATGGGTTTACTTCTTTTTGACTCAGCCTGTACATTATTCTCTACATCTAATAATACTCACTATTTACAGCGGCACTTTCATCGTCGTCGCGATTTTCCATTCCGCTTTTCAAAACATCCAAGCCAAAATCGGTCAATTTCAACACAAAGCGACTGTCTATAACACAATTTGACGAGCTTAAGCTGCCATGATGATCCAATTCGCTGCTGTGAATATATTGTAGTCCCTAAAAATAAAGGTATAGACGAATCCAATGAGCCAAGTCATGGTCATGATTTGGTCGGCCATATTTGGGTACCTGCATACACCAAACAGGTGTTGTGAGTACCCAATTGGGTGGATTAAACCCGCTTAAAATTCGATGTTAGATTCTTTTGTGTTGTAAACTGTCATCATTCTTTTGTCTACGTGTAACACGGGTGATAGAATGCAGTTTATAATACCCTTCAAACCGCATCATCCCACATTTTAGGTGGGATAGTTGGGTACCCGTCGCGGCTAATGGCTGCCAATGAGGAGCAGGAATGCGTGAAATTGGATTCGTCTATACAACTTTCATTAAACTGTAGGGCCGTATCCAGGATTCTTTGTTCAGGTGGTGTTGCGGAATATCTGATAATAAAATCCTATAAATTAAATTAAATTAGCATATGTAAAAAGTGAACTTAGCTCCCTTGAAAAAACTTTGTATAATAAATTAACTTAAAGCCATATTATAACATTTGCTGAGGAAGATGCCCTCACTGAATTTTTAAAATTCTTTTTTTACACGATTAAATTGTACTTTATGAAACCAATATACCCTGCAAAAATCAAGACTCTAGGTGCTGTAGTTTTGTCAAAATCCGAGATTTTGAATAAAATGCCGGATTCGGCGCTTTATTATTACGATGGAATTATTAGTCGAACGCATACACGATGTTCATAACACACAGTACGTACACGGCGTGCGGGACGGTGATATACACAACAAAGGGTCGTACCACAACATGACCGAAGGAGTGGTACGTATTGGCGACATGTGCGCTGGTAGTAAATTTCAATTTTCTTTGCTTTGCCGTAGTTGTTCGGCTCAAAAATAAAAGGGATATATCTGACAGTAAAAGCTAACATTTTATGGCAAAGAAATGCTAATCTATTTTGTTTGAAAATGTTATAATATGGCTTTAATATTTACGAACCTGGAATACATCTGTCATGAGGGATATTTTAAAAGTCCAGTCTAGATTCAAAGCTTCATTCCCCAATATATCCTGAAATATTACCACAATTTAGGTATATTATTATAAACCATTATAATGTAAGCATTTAAGAGTTGCCTAATTTTAATATATCCTTACATTATCATTATTAAAAATGAATTTGTCTTCTTTCAAAATAATGCATCTATATCGTGGCAGAAGTCGGCTAATGTTAATGTATCTTAGCTTTAAATATAAAATACTAACATAAACATGCGTGTATTGGGGGGGGCTTTGGGGGCGCCAGCCCCCCGGTGTCCAAGCAGGGGCGGCAAATTCGAAGGGGCGGCAAAAAGAGGGGCGATGGAAGAAGAAGGGGGCGGCAAAAAGAATTAGTAAAGAAAAAAGAGCGGAAAATGTGAAGAAATTGTACTATACACCAAAATGTGTTGCTTTTGGGGCGGTAGCGCCTATAAATCGGTTTTTTTTTTTTGTTTTTTTTTGCTCTTCACTTTTCCAAACGACCGTAAAAAAATTGGGGCAACCTTTTCGAGCTGATGAGGAAGGGGCGGCAAAATTGGCTTTTCTTCAGTAGAAAGAAAGAGGCCACGGTACGACACTGCTATATCATAACAATCTTAAATGAACTATTTCTTTTCAATTAATATTTACTGGCTGTTTGTTGGATACTTGACACCAGGATAAACATACAATACCTGAAGGCTTCCTTTCGGACAATACTCCACAAATGCTGCAATATTAGGACTATCAATACACGCACCAACAAATCGCACAATATTACTGTGTTCTGCTCGCCGCATCTATAAAACAAAATGATAGATACATTAATGACGAATATTGTACTAGGCCAAACATTGTATTATACTTAGCCAAACAGTGTTTTGCACTTGGCCAAACATTGTATTATACTTGACCAAACATTGTATTATATTTTATTATACTTGGCCAAACTACTACTAATGTTGATTACAATGATAAAAAAAAGTTTAATGAACATACATTCATCATTTCCATCAGGAGATCTCGCGTAATGTCCACCTTTTGTTTCTGAATGCGTTTCACAACAACCATTCTACCCTGAAAAACAAAGATTTTGGCGGGGAAAGGTTAAAACGAATAACTAGCACATTTTGAACGGCGGGGGAAGTTATATCATTATAATTCCTTAATTTGTGTAACTTAGCCCGACAGATTAAGAACGTGGGTATTGTTTAAAAAACCGTTAACCCTAACCCGCCTGAATACTACAAAATACTACTTGATATATGCGCTGTTCGTGCATGCATCCCACGTGCTGTGATAACGCAATCGCCCTAAGTGATATATAGGCACGGTTTCGCTGGCCAGCGCACAGTGGGCCAGGGCGGAATCAAAGTGTGCCAAAATTCAAATTTGGTGAATGTGTAATTTCCAAACTTTTTCAGTTGTTTGTGAAAGAAAACATTCTGAAGTATATTATTTGGCCCATAATTTATGTTTCGATGGATTTCATAAGTGTCGTTTAGTCATGAATTTGCCCCAAAAGTGTCACATTTTCTCTTAAAATGGTAAAAGTGTGAATTTTGAAAACAACTAATGTAACGTTAGTAAATGAGAAACTGTTGTCTTACCATTGTGCATATGTCATACCTAATAGTAGTCAAACCAAATCATTAAAGTCAAAATATAAATAATTGTATTAATCAGGAGTAATGAGGGGGCTAATTTGGTGAAATACGGTAAAAATATGCATTTTTGGGAAAAAATAGAAATTTAGTTTGGATTCCTGTCGATTCCTGTTCAAAAAATAATGTTATAATTTGTAGACAAGTCTTAGAACTATGTTGACGGCAATTGTTTTTGCAAATATTTGCCAGCCTGCATTCCAGGGTCCATACAATGTACCCTATTTGCTCACATTTCAGCTGATTTTGATGGATCAGTACGGCGCACGGGATATCATGTCATGTGTATAGCGCCCTCATATTGCTTAATACCCTGGGGATTTTGCGGTTTCACTACAACTCTGCTCTAAGAAATAGCATAAGGTCTCAATATTTTAAAACATCATTGATCGAGATAAAACAAAATCATGGAATCATCAAAAACTTTTTTTATGCTGCTTATGAAGCAGGCTCACTTTCAGATATAAATTTATCATACCATGTTTGTATGGATGCTTTGCACATTCATCATAGAAATGAACTTCCAGATAACACAGCTTAACATTTTGAAAGGTATTAAAAGACAGTAAAAAGCATTCTTTGTCGTTTACGTGAACGATGGAATAACTGTCTAGACACTATGTGGATCATTTCACATTCAAAATAAAGACTGGCTTAACCGGAAACTGACAATGCAGCAGCTGAACTTTCAGCTGCAGAGGTTCGTAGCACTTCTCATTCTGAAGGAACTTCATCAGCACCAGCACCAGCCGAGATGGACGTCTCGGCCCTCCTAGGAGGGCCGAGAAGTCCATCGAATATGTGGGAGGCACTGTCGATCGTTCAAAGAAAAGGAAAGCACATGATCTTTTAGAAGAAAAAGAGCCTGATATACGCAGCATCACAAGACATATGCTAACTATACATTTAATATGAAAACTCCTTGCTTTCACAAAATGACCTAGTAAAACACACACAGTTTGGATTAGTTTTTGGATTAGTTTTGTGACTTTTTTAATCATGATAATGGTATCATAAAACAATTTCATGAAAGTAGCTCAGTTTCACAGTTCATATGAAAAATCCTAAGCTCTGTGCTGAAATTAAGGACATGTGATAAAGTTGTGGTCATTTTGGTCGGAAAAATAATTGTTTTTTAAATTATGAATATCTGGGAATTAGAGTAGGCCTATTCTAACATTATTAGCCTTTTGTTGATTGAAACGTATATTCATATATTACGTGCACATTCTATTCTGCTTTGAACATCCAATCCATATAAATTATAGAATTTATGCATGAAAGAAACTCAAGACACAAGAACCCCATGGTCTGCCAATTTTTAAACGTGACATCTAGATTTGGTATTCCGTCAGTGAATTTTGCAATCCGTATAACCTTGAATATGCTATTTGATAATACTTTTCCAATCGGACAATCACTGTTGTAAGAGTAATTAACCAATCACGGCTAGTTATTTTAATGACGTACCTTGGAAAATGGCTCTATTGGATTCCGCAGTCCTTAAAACCCCCGATTTGAAAGTTTTTATAATAATTCTTACACAGGCATTTGAATTAGGCCCTACTGCGGGAGGAATAATTGACCAATCATACATCAGCATATTAATGACGTCATACGCTTTCCAAAATGTCATCATTGAATTTCGCTCCCCTTGGAACCCCTATTTTGCTTTTTCAATTAAAATTTTAACATGTATAATTTGAAATACTGTTGTAAAAATAATCGACCAATTACCGTTCAGCATTTTGATGACGTCATACATTTCTAAAAATGCTTCCATTGAATTCTGCAGCCTCGAAAACCCCTAGTATAATTATTTTACCGTGTTTGTATGCGTTTGATTGTCCGTTTTTTGGCACACTTTGAGGCGATTCTGGCCCACTGTGCAGCGAAGCCCAAGACCCGTGACAAAGTGTCGCCGACCGAGTGCTTGGCATGCGAGGGGTCTCGGGTTCGAATCCCACCCAGAGCAAACAACTTCTTTCCTTCTTTTCTCTCTTTATTCTTTCCTTCTTTCCCTTCCCGTCGCCAAAAAGCCCTTAGGGGGTTAGGGTTAAAGGAAGTCTCTGGCAATCACGACATTATGCTCTATATGTTAGAAAAATAATTATCAAGCACAAATCACATGGTTTTATTTAAAACAAACTTACATTGACCATAACAAATGAATAGAAACAGTCGTCTCTAAACACGCGATATTCAAAATGTAATAACTCCACATCGCGTGCGATTATCTTGATTAGTGCGTTTCACAAAGTTCACTATCCTTATCATCATGCACGGGAGAAGAATACATAACGGTGAATGTGCAATAAAAGTATATTGCGGTATAATTACGTATCACACGACTTGACAAGTTATTACTTACTTGGTACATAACCACATTTGCAAAAACTTGGTTTTCCATCGCTTCGTCCGCTGCTCTGTCATGCTATCCAATACAAATACATACAGGCCTGATTGATTATTTAGGCACCCGAAACAAAATTATATATTGGTGAAATATCACTACATGCAAAAATTAAAATGCAAAAAAATGTTATCACAATTAACAATAGTAAATTAACTGATTTCATAATCGACCAAGCATAGATGGTTATTTATTGATTATTTATTTGATCTTCCATTCACTTGTTCATTCATTTTTATTCAGTCATTCACCCACTCACTCATTCATCCATTCATTCCGTCATTTATTCATCATTAATTCCGTCATTCATTCATCATTCATTCGTGACATTGTTTCCATGATTTGATTATCGAACTCAATAATATATCTTTGCATGATGAAATAATATTATCAGACTTACGTTTGATAATGATTTTAAAGACGCTCCTGTAGATTTGCCAATATTTTTAAATACGAGATCGTCCCACTTGATTTTCCATGACATATTTGTGAGCTCAGCGTCCATCTTCATCTTCCTGTAATATAAGGAAGGAGAGTATAAAACACAAATGTTACTGTGTTAACCCTGGGTAATTTGGGTACATTCAGAGAATGATTTAAGTACTAACCAACACTACTTGCGGTTAGCATAGCTGTGTGAGTGAACATGACACCACTGCTCGCCCACTGCATAGACGTGCATGGTTAAATTTGAAATTAGACAGATATATTTACAATAAAAACACATTCAAAATGCTGGTCGATTTCATATTTTATGTTATCTACAGAAGGTGTGAATTATCTTTTATGCATACATCACTTTTGTTCTGAAATCGACCAAGTAATAATGACACACACACAATTCTAAAACAACATCTTTTGCACAGAATTCAATGGGATTTGAAAAGTAAAGTGGCGGTTGAGACTCTAGTGATAATAATTTTGTAGTGCATGATGGGGCTTCATTAAATCATCCTCTGGGTACATTTGTCACACAAACGGGAAGGCCATAGTTTGATCAGCTCGTAATCGGCGGACCTTATAGCATCGCGGATTAATATCAATATATTTCATTTCGAGAATTGTCTTGTGATATGACGCCAGAAGTATCACGAATTATTAATTTAAGTCCAATACTTTGTCTACTTTATTTAACAATATAGACCAAACATGTCAACTATATCACTCTTATTGTGGGTCTACTTTTTGGCATAAGAGTATAGACTAACAATTCCCGCCGATTACAAGCTGATTAAAGTATAGATGTCATTTACCATTATTTTGATGTTGGAAATAATAATACTCATTTTATTCTGAATATGGAACTAGAGGAATTGTTTCTTCATTTGTTACTTCTAGCTTTTATTAAAATGGGCATAATATATGCAATATTATAACAGTAACAGTATTCCACTGAATAATTTACACTCTCAAAACCAAGGGTCGTTAAAATCAAATGTGCAAACAAACTTACACTAAAATGACCACGTATTTTTAAGAGAGTAAGAAAATGTCGCTACATGGTCATATGGTCATCCTTGCATTATGTAACAAAACATGACAAATAATAATGAATTAACTTAAAATAATCATTTTCGATCAAACATACTTGTAGATAAGAAAGCATATAATTATGCCAATGACTCCAATTCCAGCCACAGATATTCCAGCTATTGCTATAGGCGAAACAGTTTCTGAAAAAGAAGAAAATAGAAAATTCGAAAAATAAAATGGCCGTTTGCAGCCATTGTGATCTTCAGTCAATTTTCACGTAATAACCTTTAGTGCTACGTGCACTTGCAAATGTAAGTTAAAATATGTCATTACCTTCTTGACGGCAGAGCGGATTCTCATTTTCATATCCACAAAATGGAGTATCAGGTGGAGGTCCGTCTGCCCCTCCTGGCCAATGTATATCACCTTCAATAACAATTTGACCCGTTGCCCCGTAATAACTTGCCACAACCTATGTTTATGAAATAATACATGCATTATTGACATATATATTTACGGAAGCGTCTAAGTGCCACGACTTGGCAAGAATGCCATGTCGATAATTATCTTGCCATGTCGACTTATTATCACCATTATGTTAACAGATGATTTATCACGCCAAATCAACTTTTTGTTGTCGTAGCGAGTTAAATTATCCCGCCAAGTTAAGTTACCAAAGAAAAGAAGTGGATGTTGACATGGTATTATTTTCCCGCCAATTCAACTTAACAAAATGATATATAAAAGTATTCTGCGGTGTCAAAGTACATTAAGATTACTGTTTGTCAATGTTACATTATGGTTACGCATTTTTGACCTGCGGGGCCTTTAATATATTGGAACACCATTAGTAAAAACTACTACTTTTAATATTAATGTTTTTAACTTTTATCATCCCTTAATTTTCCCCATTCTTCAAGCCCTGCCCTCTATCGGGGGCTAATTTATAGTTTAAGCTTATTATCCATATTTTTCTCAGTGTGTGGTTCTTTGTAGCCCTGTGGGGCTATCTACTTCGATCAAGGCCGCAGGGCGGGCAGGAAAGTTTTTTTCCCTTTTGTTAAGTTCCGAGGTATCCAAATATATTGCATGGTTCAGTTTAAGGTGGATGACCCGAATGATAGCCTCATCCCATACTTTACCCCCATTACAATGCTGATTTTTATACCAGGTAAAAACTCATATTTTTCTCATTATCATATTGAAAGTAAACGTTCTAAGTAGGTATATTTCCAAAGAAAAAAAAAAAAACTGTAGAATTCGTCTTGACTGTGGTATACCAAGTTCAAAACTAATTCGGCAGTTTTTGGATGATTTCGTCGGATAAACGCCGATCTGGAACTCCTAATTTAAATATGTTAATGAGAAAAAATAAAGTACGGTAGACTACAGTTAATAACGTTGTATACCGTAAAACCCCGTCTACAAGCTTATATAGTGTTTTTAATGAAAGTTAAATTAATTCGAAGCAAACGTAAATATACCTATACAATAGATTGGTCTTAAAATAATACTTGTTTGTATATGCTTGGATCCGTAATTTATTTGTTCAAACTCCATAGCTTTCATCAGAAGCACTCTATATGCTTGTAGACGGGGTTGTACGGTATGTGTCAGTAACTCCATATTAAGGAACTATTCATATTTACAAGTACATTTACGTGTTCTTTTCTCATGAATGCTTGAAAGGGACAACAATTTATGCTAGGGTCCCCTAAACATAAGTTTTAAGTATTCCAAAATCCAATGGTCACCTCCCATTTATTTTCAATTTCCATCAGTGCAACACTATCAACTTAAGCACCGATGCATTCGCTGCATTCCGTTTCAGTGAGTTTTTCAAATATATTTTCTATGCTATTTTAAAAAATAAATTTCTTATGGTCTTCTATAATCTCACCTCAAATTTATCCCCTTTGAAGTCGTACAGTGAGTAATCAGCATTTCTGTCGCCGGTAGCTGTGACTGCTACTGTACCTGCTATTCCTGAAAAATAAAATGAATATGTTACAATATAGGGTGTAACAAAAAATTGTATTATACAATTTGGATATTTTTGGTTCATGACTAAAAAAAATTTGGTTTGTTATTTATATGTGTATCAAGATAACAAGTGAAGAAATGAACAATAGAGGTTATCTACTTCACTCATGTGTGACTTCTAACAAAAGGCACTGGTTCCCGTAGTATTCCTCATTCAAACTAATTCAATGCACGACCTCGGAGTTACCTGCATGACTTTGGCGGGCTATTTTGAAACAGTCATGGTTGCACATGCAGGTACTTCTTTAGAATGTCCTAAACAAGGTATAGCAGTCGTTGATAGGATATGCAGCTTATAGAACATGGATAACCTCTATTATGAAACCTAGTCTTAAAACCGCTTGGGTCAGTTTTGTCTGTGTGTGACAAAGGTTACTGAATAGAGTTGAACCATGGAACAGTTGGTTGATGCTCTTATGATAGGTAGTTTTAAACAATGGATACAAATTGTATGTGCCCCCCCCCCCAGAAAAAAAGATGGTTACACCCTTGATTGAGCTCAGTACCTCCCTACCTCACCAGACCAGGGTTGCGCATCACAACGGCGCAGCGTTTTTTTTTTGCTTGTTTTTTTTTTGGGTGGGTTTTTTTTGGCCCATCAAACGCCAACCTTCAAATGTTGAGTTCCACATCTTTTTCACCATGGCAGCTCCGTCCCTAACACTACCGTTCTCTGCTAGAGTTTGATTGACGACATTGGCGTAGAGTATGAGCGTGTCGTGGAAAGCACCAGCAAAATAGTTGGTCTATTAAAAGAAAATCAAACAATCAATCATTGTCTATTGCAACAAAAAACAAATGTAATATACCGTACAGTCACAAAGTAATTATTAGAAATGCAGCAAAGACTAGTCAACATGCACACCTGTGAATGTACATGACAATAGTCATGATAGTCAAAAGGTCATTTTTGATTGAGTAATTCATCGCCTTCATTCCACGATGGCGTTAGGTGCGGCACCGTGAATAAACAACTAATCGCAACAATTGGGATTGAGAAAGCATTGCATCCCCTGACAATCAAAAAAAAAAGTCCCAGTATTGAACCCTGGGGTACACCAATTTGTGACGTGAACCACGTTTGAGATATTCCACGGATGCCATAGTGACAATTTATCCAACAAGATATTGTGGTCTATCTTATCAAATGCTTTCGACAAATCCACGAAACTACCCAAAGTGAACATATTATTATCTATAGCCTTACTTGTATTTTTAATGAAATCTAGTATAACCATGTACGTGGAATGCTTAATATCTAAATCCATATTTTAAAGAAAACATTATTTTTGAGCAAAAGCAATATAGCATCTGCTGTGTACAATTCGTTCCAAAGAATGGAAAAAGTCGGTAAAACAGATACAGGTCTATAATTACCCAATACTTGAGAGCTGATAATATTATGTCTTTTTTATAGATGAACACAACTTTGGTTATTTTCATAGCATCAGAAACAAGCAAAATTTTGAGGAGATGTGAAAATTCCTAGCAGTTGTTTTAACAAAATCAGATTTGATATTACAACTTCAATTGTAAATATTTGTATTTGTAACTTTAATGCCGTATTAACTTACCAGTTTGTTTGGTGAATGTTAATAAAATATTGATTGTTCATGTCCTGGCCTTTCTTTACTCCCCAGACTTCCGATAATTTTAAAAATTATTAAAAACATATGTACCAATTTGGGTTTTTTTAAATGACCAAAAAACACTATGGAATGAAGCAGATGAATTATCCTGCTGTTAAATACCTGTGTTTTGTTTAATAATAATTGGGTTTTTTTCTCGCGCTCTCTCAAAAGTAGGTCCGTCGTCCGTTTCGGGTTTTGTGAGAACGGGTAAGATTTGCCGTATCCTACTTGATTCTACTATACTCACGGAATCGCCTTCAGGGCGCGTCCAGTTATGCACTTTCACCTGGCGTTCAGCTATTTTGCGTTCAAACTCAGCATATTCTGGAGTTCTGGGTTCGTAGAGTCTGATATGTAGAAGAGCGTCATATGCTTTTCTGACTTTCTCGTCTAAACCATCATTCTGTTTAGAAACACGTTCATAAAATTCATAATTTTATTGAAAATGCGTTTTAGGGACAGTTCAATATTTACACCGGAGTGTAGTGCGAGTTTTGACAAAAAAATCGACACAAATTTGGAGCTCACCTATTATGTCCGCTCAAAATTGTCAGATTTCTCCTGTTTTCCTCTTTACCTCAATTCAAAACTTAAAATTTCCTCGTCATGGTTCAAGTAAAAAAAATAATATTCCCCCGTAAGACACCCAACGATCGTAGTTTTGCTGATACACATGGCACCACTATGGGATTGCCTGATTTTGAGTTGACCAGTTCGCAACTGGAATTCACTGAGAAGGTGGTTCATTTGGAACAAAGTCAACAAACTGGGCATGCAGAGTGTAGTGGTGCATCAGAAATCGCTCTATCCACTGACTGTCCTTTGATATTAATGGATCTCGAATGAGCGTTTTGAGTGTTTCAACAACAGTATTTTTTGTGGGACGTGAGAGCACATCAGACATGTCGAATTGCATTCTGAATACGAAGAATGTCTTTCTGATATCAAATAATTTTCATTATTTGAAATTCACGATATAATACAAATTTTATGACAAATTACAAAAATTTGATATTTTTCACATTAAAGTAAATTCTATAAATCTAATGATATATTCTTAAAGTGTATGTAGCTGGGAGGAAAAGCCAACGATCAATTGAAAATTTTGACCTTTCATATTGAAGATATGGATTTTTTTCGGTGTTTTGGGAAAAAAATCCATATCATCAATACGACAGGTCTAAATTTTCAATTGATCGTCGGCTTTTCATCTCACCTAGATACACTTTAAGTATAAATCATTACATTTATAAAGTTTGCTTCGAGTACTGTTAAATGTGTATTACATTGCGAATTTCAAAAAATCGAAATTTTTTGATATCAGAAGGGCATTCTTCGTATTCAGAATGCAATTCGATATGTCTGATGTGCTCTAATGTCCCACAATAAATACTGTCCCAACGTTCATATCCCGCCCCTTAAGCAATACTATAGTCTGTATATCTACCTCGAGTCACCGGCACTAGCTTTGAAGTTCAGCGTGTTTTGTGTTAGCCTAGCGTTGATTTTAATACTTTTACGCGCGCAATCAACATGCCGTATTTGTACACGCAAGAAACCACGCTAACGCAGCACACGCTGAACTTCAAAGCTAGAGCCGGTGACTTGAGGTAGATATATAGACTACAGTAGTAATATCACCACATGTTAAACCTGTTGAAACTAGTTACACTTTTGTGTTACATGTTGAACTTTTGGAATTGGAACTTTTGAACATTTGAAACTTTAATTGTTGGAACTTTTGAATATTTGGAGCGCTATGATTACCATGATATACGGAGAAGGAAACCGGTTCAAATACTTTGTTTGGAGCCAATCGATAAAAGCATACAGGGCCTCTATAGACGAATCCAATTTCAGGCATTCCTACACCTCAATGGCAATCATAGCTGGGTCCCACCTTAAATCTATACCACCTGAAATGTGAAATGATGTGGCCTTGGCGGGGATATTAAACTGCATTCCATCACCTGTGTTACAAGTAGACATGTTTATAACACAGTACAATTCAACATCGATTTTTAAGTGGATTTAATCCATCCAATTGGGCAGTAACAACACCAGTTTGGTGCAGACGGGACCCAGTAATGGCCAACTGAATTCTGCCCATCGCTTGGCTCGTTGGATTCTTCTATAGCCGTGCATGCGCAGGTCATTGTGTACATTCTCATTTGCATGATCATCCTCTGGTGGCAGTCTCATGAACATTTGGCAAACAGGTCAATGGTGCTCCAATTGTATTGGCTGTGGACGGCGATGTGTAAATAGGGTGATGATGTCACAGCTCATTATAGTTTTTCACTAGGTCTGAGGTAACTTGTTGAAATCGTTGGACGTATCTCATACTGACGTATTTGCAAAATACGCATTTCGAGTAAATCGAACTTGAAAATGTAGCGATTTTCATTTGCTGCATAATCTTGATTAAAACATTATTGTCGATTAAAACCAAAATAAAAATAAGGCAAATATGCAATATTTTCACAATAATTCACTTATAATTTATTCTGCAAAAAAATCAATGTGAAATAAAATACGTCACTATGTGCAAAAGCACTAATGACAATTTCGCCGTGCAAATACGTCACTATGTGAAACAGTTACGCAAATGCTTCACTATGTGAAAATGACAATACAACCGTGCAATGACAAAGTCGCGCAAATACGTAGCGCAAATACGTCACTATTGTGAAACGGTAAATTCTTTAAATTTTAGATACGATATATTGGGCTTGCGCAGTATGTGATCGGCAAATACGTCGTTATGTGATACAGACAAAGGTACCAAAATCTGAATTTTTATGATTTTTACGATCGTCCGGAGGAGCAAATCACTGAATGGGCCTTTAATATCTTACTAATTAAGCCACCATGGCCACTTTGAGGCATGGTTTTGGTGAATATAATTATAGAGTAGAACATAATAAACTATTGGATCAATATCTCAAAAATCTTTAAAATGTCGAATACGTCAGTATGTGATACGGCCTGTTGTAATTGTTTAAAACTTACCTGATTCCATCGGTAATTTCCCCACCAAAACGTATTATTAAATGGGTAGAATGCAAGGAACGCGTATTCGCCATTGATGAAACCAAGGTCATAAGCAGCCGCCATGGCTTCGCGTATCTCGTGACCTCGACCACTAAGGATAATTACTGAAATAGAACAAGAGGCATAAACACAATTAATTTTAAAACGTACCTCATTAGTAGGGCCAGAGAAGATGTAAAAGAAGGAGATAGATCCAGCTATCCTCAAACAAAATATGTGTGTTGCCGCTCATTCAAAAGCAATCACGCTATTTAGGTTTAACAATGAAATACAACAAAAGGGTTCGAACCCATGACGGGTGTGATACACAAGTTGCTGCTTACTGGTTTTAGGGAAAGGTCAGTGTCTGTATACCATCAATACCATGCATACCATGCATGCAGATCATAACATCCAGTTTATTTCAAATAAAATATGACCGAAGTTCCATGGCAAATAATAATTTTGCACGCTTGGTTACGCTTTCAACCTCTACGATTTATGATACAGACTATTTTCAATTATCAAAATATCTTTATTAGGTTTGCAGGAAATGACAGGAAAATACATTAAAACAATAAAATATAGATGATCAAAAATCATCCCGTTTCTAACAAAATCCTAAAACACTCTCCTAAATAATTAATATATATTCCAAAATGGGCGGATTTTTTTGGAATCTTTACAAAACTACATTTCTTTCTTATAGTATCCACGTGCTGTATCCCTGCAGAGCAACATCAGGTTCTTAACACACACGTGTCATACTTTCAAGGAATTATCTATAGAAACATTGGATATGGTTTCAATTCTGGAGTGAAAATTAATCAACCGTAGTCGGCAAGGCACATCACATCAAAGGCTACTTTCAAGTAGATGTGTAACTACTTGAGAATAAAGGACTATGAATAGGTGCGACAGGATAACCTACGGGATTATCTCAAGGATATAATTCCGTTCTTCCTCCTTCTTTTTCACCATCCTGGTAGGGCTCACTACAAATTCATAATTGTTTTAATAGAGTAAATATTAGACCCATATTTACTTATTTTGTTGAGTTTCTAACTAATTTATGTATTTTAGCCCACTACGCTACTAACGACACACACCGTCGACGTCCTATACGATAAATATAAATTTAATACTCCGTTGGTGAGCGACGGGCGAGTGGTAGTGAGCGACAGGCGAGTGGTATTTCACTGAACGCAAGAAAAGGAGTTCTATCTGATTGGCTAGCAATCGATCGCTTAGGTCGCTCAGTAGTCAACTACAAACTCATGCATTCAATTCGATTGAAATCGATTATTCTATTATTGACGAAGATAAAGAGCGTGATAGTGTGTCAATAATGTACATTGTATTGCACCTGGTTTTACCAGCATTCCTTTATAAAATAATTTTCTCAAAGAGTTGAATATTATCAAAATTTTTACCCAGGATTTCAAATTTTTTACCCGCAAATTGCAGTTAAACATATCCACAGCAAAATACTGGTCCTCACTAATTAGTACATTTAATTTCCAGTTAGTACATTTAAACGAAACCTGTGATTTACGTGACAACAAATAAAATTTTCTTACAATAGAAATATCATATGGGATACTGATATGGTAGGCCGCAACCGCCACAACGTGGAGCTGCTACGCGTAGCTGACTTTTTGTTCCGTGGAGCCAAATTGACCAATCATGTTAGAGTTTTTCATCACTCGGAGGTAAAACTGACCAATCAAGTACGACTTACTCATTACGTGAAGCGAATTTAGTCATTAAGAATTTGCCAGACGAGCTTCACGTAGTTGCAAGATATCCTCGGTCATGATAGATTCAAAAAGTAATTTATGAAAAGTACGAACCGACTTATTATTAAGATGGACATGCACTCACAAGAAACTCATACAGTATTGTACACAACTATATAGCTAGGCAGAGTGGTGGTAAACCATGCACACAATTCTGCGATCTGCAGTGTATCGCCGGGAGCTGATTTGTACATCTTGCGCGGCGTGGCCTGCGGAATTCGACCTTCAGCAAACCAGTTCGGATTTACTTTATATACTAGTAGTAGGCCATACATACTGTAGTTACGGTACTGCCCGTTTTCCTATACACCAATCCGAGAAGCGTTTACTGTATTTGGCCCTCTATTGACGGCAACACAGATGTACCAGAGCGGGAGATTTAATTCGTAATTCAATACCATTGATTGTGTATTGAATATCACTGTTGTGTACAATTCCCGGGTACAATTCTGTATAGCACACAATAAATAATGGATGGAACCCCGACCTCGGGACACCGCAGTTTTACATCGGGGACACCGCAGTAATGGCGAAGTCGGATAGGTGTATACACAATACTCAGTGCGCTCACCATTGACGCGTGACCTAGTGTATGTTAGAAGTATTATGCCATTGCCTATATGACGTCACTGTGTAAAAAATAACCAGTCAATATTTAAAGTATTCTCTGAAATTCTAGAAAATATAGTTTTGTAACATTTCCTAAATTTTTAGCTAATTTAGGTGTTTGGAAATATTGGTACTTTTGTGTTTTAGGAAGGATATGTAAACGACAGATAACACCAAAAAATATGAACAAATTATTTCTAAACCGTGTTAAGTCTGCAAACCATTATGCTTCTCATTTTCAAGAACGCTGGTTAACAATAAGCAGACTATTGTCTCATTTCGTAAACAAAAGCCCAGACAGTATTGTTACCTTGTGTTCGCTTTATAATCATTCACCCAACTGAAACTATAATACCAGCTCATTGTTCATTGCACAGGTAAAACAGACACAAGTGCAGTGTGTATTTAACCAGAGAAGATCTGATGTAACATAGTTGAGTTCATTGAGTGTTATCTTGGTTTAATAGCTTTTAATGGGGTTTAAGTCCTTCAAAGGTCGTGGTGAATTCTACTGTAGACATGACTGCATCATGATTATTTTAAAGTCAACAACATTCAACAATATGATCACCGTGATAGTATGACAGTATCAGTACCGTGAGTGTCAGTGATCCTGGCCTGACACAGTAGACAAACAAACAAACACGCCACACACATGGCACATGCATGCAAGGTAACATTGACTATACACTAATCAAACAATGGTATTGATCCTGTACAACTGTTTGTGGTTTATTTACATTCGATTCATTTAAAATCCACATAGTAAACATTAATTTTGGCAAGAGTTTTATATATAAGGAACGATGATGCATCAACTGGCTCCGCGTAATGAAAAGATCTAACATGATTGGTCAATTTAGCTCCGCGAAGCGAAAAGTAAGCTACGCGTAGCAGCTCCACGTTGTGGCGGTTACGGCCAGCCATATACTGATCATGCAAAAATCGTAAAACATAGAATAGAAACAGTGTGGCCGGCTCTCAAAATCTCAAATTGTATGCATAGCCTGAGTCGCACGGCCTATCTCGAACAAAATAGCTCAAAATCACCATGCGTAGTTGTTGAAAAACGTGAGGATTTATCGTACTACCACGGCAATTTTTAACACGAAGATATAGGGATGATGACGGTGTGCGACACTCAGTCTTGATCAAGTCTCCATCATCAGGCTAAAAACTCCACAATTTTGAACGATTGTCATGGAAGTCTGTTTCGAGTTATTTCTCCAAGAACACCGAATGTCATTAATTGGGCTTTTTCGAGCAAAGATACAGCTTATGTAGCCACTCGGTCATTCAAATATTGAGTTTTAGTTTTGGTTCTGGTCACGTGGTTTCCTATCATCCTCTTAACTGATAACATTATCGATATCTTTATTTGTCAGAAACTTAAAACGTGTAGGAAGCATTTTCGATTTTCGAAAAACCGCAGAATATCAGGTTTAGAGATACCTTGATCAAAGTATACTAAGGACGTTTTTAAATTTCGCAGTGCAATTTCACGAGTAGAGAAGTCGAACAAGTTAGTAAGCATGGGTTCGATTTCCAAATTAGTCTTAGCATATTTCGCTGTGAACAAATATAGACCATCGAAATATTTCAACCGAGATTATAAAAACACTTGAAGCCTACTCGAGTGTCTATTCATATGCATATCGCATATCATAATCTTAGCGGGGATTGAACCCCCGATCGCTGGATTACCGGTCCAGAGTCTTAACCACAGAGCATACCTTGAGAGGACACTTGGCTCATTTGCATGGCAGTCGGACTCTCCATTGTATTTGTTCATTTGTGTATGGAGAGCAATGGTGACCCTTCATTGTATTTGTTCATTTGTGTATGGAGAGCTATTCTTGGAGCCCATGGGACTCAGGCTAGATCCTCAGGTAGAGTCAGACGCTGTATATACTAGAAACGCATATTCTTAATTCCGCGTTTATTCAATGTTAGCATTTAAATTTGTATTGCCCGGCAGCGCGCGCAATGGAAAACCTGAATTTGTTATAAAAAGAAATCAAAATTAAAAAAAGTCAGGTTCCACCTGAGTACATATTAAATGGGTGTAGAAATTGTTCTGAAAATATTAATTAATTTAGACAAACATACGGGATATAATGAACCTTTGACATGACGCCATGATGACATGATTTTATTAGTCGTTTTATATCACCTATACCGTGTGTCATAATACCAATATTTTGTAATTTTATATAAGAACTAATATTTTGCATCATAAAATGCGCAGTCCATATGTACAAACGAATACTAATCTTCAAGATATTAAACTTTAGAAGACTTCAAAATAACATGTCACTAAGCAGGTCATAGGTGCTGGCCTTGTCCTATTGTACTTGTTCATTTGTGTATGGAGAGCTCACTGACCTGTATAGAGGTCAATGGGAGCTAGAGCTTCTTTACGGGGCACTATCGGTTTCAGGGCGTAGTTCATTGAACTCAACGGGCTGTTATTTGAAGTGCTTTTATGTTATTGCAAAACGGATCGTGGCGAAAGCTAATAAATAATTCATACCAGGGTTTAATTGATCTTGGATGCGGACATTTCATTATTCGCAAACCACCGGGATTCGATATAGGTTTGCGTTGTAAAATGAAAATGTGAATAAGAGTGTCATCCCCCTGTCTTTACCACCCGAGTTCCCAGTTGCACATCGATATTTCATCCATTGACCACAAACAAACATAACCATAAACAATGCGATTTATAACGTGCCTTTTACCCCCGGGGGGGCACTTCAATTTGAAATGGATATAGGTGTAGGGCTGGCGCTTCCGCACTAAGGGGCATTCGGTGAGAGCAAAATGTAAAAAATATGGGGTCATTGGGTGAGAGCTTGATTTTGGGCATTCGGTGAGAGCAAAATGTAAAAAATATGGGGTCATTGGGTGAGAACATGACCTTTTTTTATATGGCATCTTTGGGTGAGAGCCGAAATTGCGCCTCAGAAACCACGAAAATCGAATTTCTAGTTCTAAATGGCTTCAAATTTCTTTGTTTTTTCAAAATAAGTGACAAAATCAGTGATAAATGAAAGTTGCTGTTCAAATTGAACAAGTAAGGGTCTTTGGGTGACAGATCAATTGAAAAAATAAGGGGTCTTCGGGTGACAGAACATGTGTTCGTAAAAAATATGGGGTCTTTGGGTGACAGCGACGCTGAAAAGGGGGTCTTAACAGCCCTACATACGCGTCACCTCCAAAGTTGGAGTGCCCCCGGGCTTTTACCAAAGTAGACAAAGCGCTAAAAGAGAGAAGACAAGAAAGGAAAAGAGCTAATCAGTGGGAAAGAGGTGAGTTTTAAGGAGATTCTTGAACGTGGTAATATTTTCCTGACCTCGGACAGTGGTGGGCAACTCGTTCCAAAGGCGCGGTTCCGCTATTGAAAAGGCGCGATCGCCAGCTTGTTTCTTGGAACGATGCACTTCAAATGTGACAGCAGCATCAGATCGAAGCGCATAAGATGTTTTGTCGGTCCGAGGTTGAAAATAAGAAGAGATGTAATCAGGTGATTGAGTGTGAAATGCTTTGAATGTTTGGAGAAGACTCTTTCTTTGGGCAACAGGCAACAGTGGAGAAAAGGAGAGGCATGACTGCGACTCGGTTGCCTGAAGATAAGGCGGGCAGACTTGAAGACGGTTTAGGTGTTTTTTATCTATACCATTGAAGAGTAAGTTACAATATTCCATTTTGGATAAAATGAGAGTGCGGATAATGTTATGACACGTGTCGGTATCTAAGTATTTACGGATCAGTACTGATACAACAAGGTTGTACCAAAGCACGACCAAAGCATGTTCAAGAGACAATGCCAGGCAGCTACCTTGTGGGCTACCATGCTGTTATCATGAATACTCGGAAAAACTCCTTTTTTCATATTGCTTACAGCGTATTCTTGTGTTGAGTTATAAGCGCTCTAGCAACCATGAAGTATATTTACATTCCATGCTATTTATTTTTTGGTAGTTAACTGTAATCTTAAACTCGCTTTTATAAACCTGTTTTAGTATGTCTGTGTACTGTACGCATCCGATCGCATGCCAAGGCGTTTAATATACATAATAAAAGGTATGTCCGATAAAATCCAAAAAAATACTAAATTGATGGTTGAAGCTTTTATGAATTTTTTTTATCAAAATAGCCCATCGGAAATTTGTTAGGTGTAATCAAATATCAACCAATTTATGTTCTACAAAACACTAAACGGTATGTATTCTTGGAAATATGAGAGTAGTGAAAGGATCTTCTAGCTATATGCAAGGTATTGTTGGGAAATTTGTGGTATGGATAATTTCTCATAATTCAGTTGTTCGAGATGTTTCGCTGTGAGTTGGTACTCGGGCAATCTCAATTAAAATCCTCATGTTCACTCTCTCAGTACATAAATTGACAACATAATAGTGAGACATTTTGTCACACTGAAAGCATTTTTTGGCGCAACGATAGGGTTGGCTCAGTCAAAGTTTGCCTCATCATTTGGTAATTTTAACGTTCCCTGCACAGTGTCGACTTCCTATTCGATAAATATAAATTTAATACTCCGTTGGTGGGCGACGGGCGACTGGTATTTCACCGAACGCAAGAAAAGGAGTTCTATCTGATTGGCTAGCAATCGATCGCTTAGGTCGCTTAGTAGTCAACTATAAACTCAAAACTGAGCATCGTATTCAATTCGATTGAAATCGATATTCTATTATTGCCGTAGATAAAGAGAGTGATAGTGTGTCAATAATGTACATTGTATTGCAGCTGGATTTTACATGCATTCTTTTATATAATTTTTTTTCTCAAAGAGTTGAATATGATCAAAATTTTTACTCAGGATTTCAAATTTTTACCCGCAAATTGCAGTTAAACATATCCACAGCAAAATACCGGTCCTCACTAATTAGTGTATTTAATTTCCAGTTAGTGTATTTAAGATAAAACCTGACAACAAATAAAATTTTCTTGCAATAGAAATATCATATGGGATACTGATATGGTAGGCCGCAACCGCCACAACGTGGAGCTGGATATACGCGTAGCTGACTTTTTGCTCCGTGGAGCCAAATTGACCAATCATGATCATGTTAGAGTTTTTCATTACTCGGAGGTAAAACTGACTAATTAAGTACGACTTACTCATTACGTGAAGCGAATTTATTCATTAAGAATTTGCCAGACGAGCGTCACGTAGTTGCAAGATATCCTCGGTCACGAAAGTTATGATTCAAAAAGTAGTTTATGAAAAGTACGAACTGACTTATTATTAAGATGGACATGCACTCATAAGAAACTCATACATTATTGTACATAACTATTGTACATAACAGGGTGGTGGTGAAGCTATGGTAGACATCATCCATAAATTCTGCGTAGAAGTTTTTACAAAGCTTACGCCACCAGAACAGTGGATTACCAATGTTATTGTTCCCCTTCAAAGAAAGGAGACCTCAGCCTCATGAACAACTATAGAGGAATCACACTGATGTCAGTTGCAGCTAAGGTGTACAATAGGATCCTACTGAATAGAATCAGGGACCATGTTGATCCTGTAATAAGAAGTAACCAGGCCGGATTTAGACCAGGCAGAAGCTGTGCACAGCAAACGCATATCCTCCGTAGAATCATGGAGGCTTTCCATAGTTACCAACTTCCACTAACTATAACATTCATTGACTTCAAGAAAGCCTTTGATTCAATCAACAGGAAGATGATGTTTTCTGTTTTGCGGCACTATGGTATCCCTGAGAGCATCGTAAAGGCAATACGTGTACTGTATACTAATTCGCAAAGTGCCGTATTGGTAGATGGCAACATCTCGGATCCCTTCCTAGTGACTACTGGAGTATTGCAGGGGATGTTCTGGCCCCATTCCTATTCATTGTTCTCATCGATTCTTTGATGACGATGGCTACCGAGGGGAATAACAGCGGTGTTGAAACACACCCGCGTCGCTCCAGGCGTTATCCTGCCAAGGTTTTGAACGACTTGGATTTCGCTGATGATATTGCCTTGCTTGAATCTTCCATCCCGCGGGCACAGGCACAGCTGACCAGAACAGCGGCTGCAGCAGAAAGCCTGGGTCTCATCATCAGTGTTCCCAAAACTGAGTACATGACCATCAACTGCAATCCTCAGCCACCACTCCAAGTATACGGAGAACCCATCAAGTATGTCACTGATTTTAAATATCTTGGTTCCATGATGGGCTCTAGCACCAGTGACCTCTCCCGACGGAAGGCGCTTGCTTGGTATGCATTTTGGAAACTGGAGCATCTGTGGAGAAGTCCAACAATCACTGTTACAACAAAAGTCAAGCTGTTTAACACCACTTGTGTTACAGTATTGCTCTATGGCTGTGAGTCCTGGGTGATATCTACTGATATGGAAAATAAGATCAACGCTTTTGGTACATCATGTTACAGGATAATGCTGAACATCAAGCGCACCGACCATGTTAGTAATGAAAGGGTCTATGCCATCACCAACACTGTGCCTCTTATCAACTCTGTCAGATCACGACAACTACGATTCCTGGGACATATCCTGAGGATGCAGGAAATGATACGGCGACAAACGAGATCTACACCCCATTACATGGTAAAAGAAGACCTGGAAGGCAAAGAACATCCTACTTGTCTTATGTGCAAAAACTGTTGGGGGATTTCGACAACTTTCTACTGCCAGATGCCATTGCCACTTTGGCTTCAGATTGTAGTACATGGAGAAACTTTGTAGTCGCCTGCTTCGCAGCCGAATGAAATGAATGAATGAACATAACTATATAGCTAGGCAGAGTGGTGGTAAACTATCCACACAGTTCTGCGATCTGCAGTGTATCGCCGGGAGCTAATTTGTATAACTTGCGCGGTGTCCCTGCGGAATTCGACACTCAGCAAACTGCAAACCAGTTCGGATTTACTTTATATACTAGTAGTAGGCCATACATACTGTAGTTACTGTCCGTTTTCCTATACACAATACTCAGTGCGCTCACCATTGACGTGTGACCTCTACAAATAGTGTATGTTAGAAGTATAGGCCATTGCCTAGTTGACGTCACTACTGTGTAAAAAATAACCGGCCAATATTTAAAGTATTCTCTGAAATTCTAGAAAATATAGTTTTGTAACATGTCCTAAATTTTTAGCTAATTTAGGTGTTTGGAAATATTGGTACTTTTGTACCAAAAAATATGAAGAAATTATTTCTAAACCGTGTTAAGTCATTAAGCTTCTCATTTTCAAGAACGCTGGTTAACAATAAGCAGACTATTGTCTCATTTCGTAAACAAAAGCCCACAGTATTGTTACCTTGCGTTCGCTTTATAATCGTTCACCCAACTGAAACTATAATACCAGCTCATTGCTCATTGCACAGGTAAAACAGACACAAGTGCAGTATGTATTTAACCAGAGAAGATCTGATGTAACATAGTTGAGCCGTTTTCATTGAGTGTTATCTTGGTTTAATAGCTTTTAATAGGGTTTAAGTCCTTCAAAGGTCGTGGTGAGTTCTACTGTAGACATGACTGCATCATGATTATTTTAAGTCAACAACATTCAACAATATGATCACCGTGATAGTATGAGAGTATCAGTACCGTGGGTGTCAGTGATCCTGGCCTGACACAGTAGACAAACAAACAAACAAACACGCCACACACATGACAAATGCATGCAAGGTAACATTGACTATACACTAATCAAACAATTGTATTGATCCTGTACAACTGGTCGTGGTTTATTTACAATCGATTCATTTAAAATCCCCATAGTTAACATTAATTTTGGCAAGAGTTTTCTCTCTCTGGAACGAGGATGCATCCACTGGCTCCGCGTAATGAAAAGATCTAACATGATTGGTCAATTTAGCTCCGCGAAGCGAAAAGTAAGCTACGCGTAGCAGCTCCACGTTGTGACGGTTACGGCCAGCCATATATTGATCATGCGAAAATCGTAAAACATAGAATAGAAACAGTGTGGCAGGCGCTCAAAATCTCAAATTGTATGCTTAGCCTGAGTTGCACGGCCTATCTCGAATAAAATCACCATGCGTAGTTGTTGAAAAACGTGAGGATTCATCGTACTATCACTGCAATTTTTAACACGAAGATATAGGGATGATGACGGTGTGCCCTGCAGTAACGTAGTGTGAGTCATACTAGGGCAGTGGGAGGGCATTGACCATAATAAGCGGGGGACACCTAACCTACTTCATTTTCTCTTTCGGCGGGAGCCCCGGGTGAAACCTGGGGACCCTGTACTGGCCCTGCACTTCGTCCATCATGTCCACCGGCTTGCTACGCTCCCTGGCCACTGTACTGCTTTCCTGGACGGCCTGGCAAGCTACTTATTGCATAGTTATTTAGAATATCGTACAGTACAGGCAGGGGCCCTATGTAGTGTACTATCAAAATTTGTGAAATTCTCACCCCTTGATACTTCTCCCACCTTTCTTAGAGCGTCAGTTACGTTTTTAAAATCATTCGTCCAGTACTCGTATAATCTAACGTCTTCGCTTAGTAATGTTGCATCTATGGTGTCCGCTGGAATTGAACTTATGTATCCATTTCCCCTAATGTGACCGCATCTATAAAAGACAAAAGACGGAATTAATCTATCATTCTCCAGGTTGTCCCAATCGGATGACAAGTTTGTTAAAACCAGTGAAGTTTGTGGGGTAGTTTATGGGGTCTTTTGATCCGTGAAGAGGACTAATCAAACTTTATTTCACTACAATCGGTTTAGAACAAGCAGCGTTGTAGCTTAAAACTCACCCGCACCCCAGTGGAGGAGAACTATTTTGTCGGGCAGATAATATTTTAGATCAGTGCGGCAATTAAACACAGGTGTTGGTTGACCCTGACCAGTATAGCCTTGCGCTTGACAACTTGCAGAGCCTGTTCCAATCACATAGTTGTCACTAAAAATACTGTATTCCAATAGCACAAGGACTTCACGTCTCTTAGAAGATTAGCCCCGTCCCGAGCCCCGTAAGGCTATTCAAATAAAACCTTTGACCTCTTCACCGTATACTAAGTATCAATTCGCAAATCGAATTGAATGAAATACACCGGTCGGTCAGGTCAATGTATCCATAAGAAATTTATTTTTATGGGCTACATTGCACAGTTTTAAAGTTACTGTTAGAGAAAGTAGTCAAATGAATATATGAATACAAAACCCACACAAGTCCATACTTTGGCCAAATTGAATTAAGGGCTGGGATATGAACGTTTGGACAGTATTTATTGTGGGACATTAGAGCACATCAGACATATCGAATTGCATTCTGAATACGAAGAATGTCATTCTGATATCAAATAATTTTGATATTTTGAAATTCGCAATGTAATACACATTTTATGGCAAATCATTAAAAATTGATATTTTTGATATTTAACAGTACTTGAAGTAAACTTTATAAATCTAATGATATATTCTTAAAGTGTATGTATCAGGGAGGAAAAGCCGACGATCAATTGAAAATTTTGAGCTTTTGTATTGAAGATATGGATTTTTTTCCCCAAAACACCCAAAAAAATTAGGTCTTTTTGGGAAAAAATCCATATCTTCAATATGAAAGGTCAAAATTTTCAATTGACCGTCGGCTTTTCCTCCTGATACATACACTTTAAGAATATATCATTAGATTTATTTCATTTACTTCGAGTACTGTTATATATCAAAATTTGAAAAATATCAAATTTTTATAATTTGTCATAAAATTTGTATTATATTGTGATTTTCAAAAATTAAAATTATTTGATATCAGAAAGACATGCTTCGTATTCAGAATGCAATTCGATAGGTCTGAGGTGCTCTCATGTCCCACAAAAATACTGTCGAAACGCAATAAATGCTCATTTTAGATCCCTTAAGCATTGGAAATTGTTGCTATTCATAGGCCTGTCATATGTATGAAAGAACAACTCAAATTTATCCTCTGTGTCTATTGAGCATGTGAAAAATAGCATGTATGAAAGAACCACCAAAGTCCATGATTTGAGTCTTGTAACACATTGATTGAAATCCAGTATGTATAAAAGTCCATTTGTAACAAATTTATTACTGGACAGTGACTTTTGAAATAAAATGGGTTTAATCAGTGTGTGGTTTATATTACATGGCAGAATGCTTATCAACATTATACATACCTGTGTGCTTTATTTTGTATTATCTTACTTACTAGTGGTAATCTTATTCCAACATTATTGTCTTATATGATTAAAAAAAACACCCAAGTCCAGCATTTAAAATGAACTCCACGAAGTCCCTGAAATGCTAATCGTCATACCTAATACAGTTTAACCTACTCATTTGCACGTAAAACTTACCATATTGACCAGGTAAATCTAACTGGAATTAAAAATCTAAGGAATTAAAATGATACATATGTTTTTTTCTCAAAATCACTTCCCATGGACTTGGGTGGGTTTTGAATTCATGTATTCAAATGGTCATTCACACACACACACACCCACACACCCCCACCCCACCCACACCCACACCACACCCCACCCCGCGCACACGCACACACAGTGTTGATCATTATGCAGCCTTTCCGCCCAAAGTCTAAACTATCAGAACGTGAGTTGCTATATTCAAAGAGGATGGTCGTACTTACGCCCAACCCTGTCTTATAGATGCAATGGAGATGGGTTGAAATCAATCAAATGACGAGCTTTCTTGTTCATATTCATAAGTATATCAAACATTCTTATGCAATTGACACTACTTACCTGCTACTAAATATATATACTTTGTTGTTTGATACCAAAAAACCTTTGTGGCATTATCTGAAACTATTTTTATACTGTTGAAATAAGGTCAACATAGTATAATATTTTCATTGAAAGGTGACGGTTTAGAACATTGCTTCTTGGATGATAAGAAAAAAGGGCAACCTTAATCACTTAAGTAACGCTTACATTGATTATCATGATTATGAGGAAAAGAATATCAAGTTTAATTTGCCATAGTCAAACTTGTAGTGCGGCCAAACGGTATTCTTGTTTGCGCCATGGGCATCAACGTGACCCTGGAGGGATAGGGGGACATTTCCCCTCCACATTTTTGGGATGGAACACAATATCAAGTGTGCCCCCTATCCACGTTTCGGCAAATGCTTTCGAGGTAAGTAGGTTAACTGTAAAAAATACAGAAAATATACGGTATTATAATACCTTGATTTTTGGCTAAAATTGAAACATTGTTGCTCCGGACGCACTTTATCAAATTCACCTTGGTTGGGGGCTTAAATAGTATGAAAAGTGTGAACAATACGCGGAATTGGCCCCGTAAACTTAACCGGTACAAAGCTTTGCCTACCTAATGTCTTAACCCTGGTATCTCACGCCAGCGATAGAAAGAAACGGAGGGCTTTGAAGAAGGTTTGAAGAAAGTGAACAAGACGCAGATACACATGACAAAGCTGACTAAATATTAAATCAGCATAGACTAAAATTTTTTTATAGTTCTCAGTTCTCACTCCACCCATTTAAATAAAAAATAAAAAGCGATATTCCTTGTTCTTAGTTTTATTTAAATACAAACACATTCGTCAAACACCTTGATTTGTTCAAGTTTACAGCAGGTTCATCGATACGTGATTCTGTCAGTGCCGCGTGAGAGACAGCGTATTTGAAGATTTATACAATGCCCAGCCCCAGAGCATTATGCTCCCCTTTCTGCCCATAAATGAAAAAACACATAAAAGAAACGAGGTACGAAACAGCGTCAACTTACCTTGTCCAATTAAACCGTTTGAATGTCTCTGAGACTAGATACGCCATACCAATCACATCGTAGCTCAAGCGAGTAAAATGCGTGTGACGATCCTTGTTAGCAAATTCAGAAGATGTCGAAGCTCCACTTATTATTGGAATATTCCAATAGCTGGCTAAATAACTCAGACCTAGTAAATAAGAAAACACAATTTATTGTAATATTTCCATAAAAATAGATCAGTATTTTTTTCCATAACATTGTAGCTTTTACTGTCAGATATGTCCCCTGTTAATTTTGAGCCGAACAACTGAAGTAAAAGCAAAGAAAATTGGAATTTACTACCAGCGCAGATGTCACCAATTAATTTGTGTTACTCCTTCGGTCGTGCTTTGGCACGGTCCTTTCAGTGTGTGTATGGTCGTCCCGCACGACATGTACTATGTGTTATGAACATCCCCGTGAACATCGTGTACATGTTTGACTAATGTTTCCATCATAATAATAAAACGACAGTTCCCGAGCTTTATTCAAAATCAAAAGTCATGATTTTGAAGGGTATGTTAGTTTAATAAATTACATTAATGTAAAAACATAATTACGGGAAACTTGTGTAAATATTGTGGCATGAGCTATAAACCATCTGTTAACAGTGTGATCATGGCGACGAACAGGTAACTTCCATTTTGATAAATATGGGCTAGAAGGGTTTAGAATGTCCAGCACGCATCCAACGCATCATGAACATATGAAAAGGCTGTTACTTTCGGTAATACATTACACAATTTATCCTCGTGCGTTTATTAATGCAAATATCTCGCGCCAATATATACATTACATACCCTACCCGTTACGTTAGTGTTAGTTGGCAAGTTTCCGGATAATTTCTGTCCGGATAGAATTGTACCTCAATGTACCGTATATCTGCTCCCATTATAAACACGCTGTATGACAGCGTGTTTATAGTGGGAGCAGAATGACGTTCGATCCCTAACTCTGTTAATATCATCCTGATGCAAAAAAAATGTTTTTCTCGGATCACCTTGGAACTCGCGATGTCTCGCACCGGAACAATGCCCGCAAAAAATGTCGTAGTATATTAATCCTGGCATTAAAAACTGATAAAGGGTCATTTAAGTCTCTCATATTTTTGCAAGAGTAGGCCTATAGATCTTTCAGACTTGCAGTGCAATTAAATAAGTTCCCTTACCGAATGTCCATGTGCTAATAGGAGGTCCTATCATCGCATGATATGGTTGTGCAGTATACAAATCCACAGCTTTGCCAAGAGTACTGGTTCCACACCCATCATAAGAAGAGTACGCATGAAGGGTGAAATTTTGATAAACTCCATTTTCAATTCGTTTAAGAATTGTTTCATACGCGATATAAAAAGCCGGTTCCATCCAAACATAACCAAGTGTGTCACGCCTGTCGCACATAAAGTGCACTACTCGTACTTCTTCGATCGAGTTCGAGTCAGCCTGTGTTACTGCGATAAAAGTATAGAGGATGCATAACAAACTTAGTGCCAGGAGCAAAATACATTGTTTCCTATTACCCATTTTGACGCCAAGTGTCTCATGTCCAGGTAAACTGAATGTACACTCATTCTTTTGTTTTAGTTACATTTTCTGCGCAGAATCATATTTCCATAAGTGAAGATTTGAGCGCAAAACGACCCTAAGTCCACTTGGCCCCTCAACATGTATACATTAAAGTTGCGTATAGTTTCGTATAGTTTGGTCATTTTTGTACCTGTTCAGGGGACAAAACAAATGTTTCACAGCCTTTCATGATGTTTTCATGATGTTTTCACCCTGGAACATGTATTAAATCATTATATTATCCTAAGAAACTATACATAACTTTAGTGTATACATGTTGAGGGACCAAGTGGACTTAATGTCTTCTTGCGCTCAGGTCTTCATTAGTGAAACAAACGTTGCTGAATGATTGCATAGTCCGTGATGGCCAATGATAACTTGGGCCAGTAACATCCTGGAATTGAAGTTTAAAAAGAATAGACCATACCCATGACACCTCCTTTATAATTATTATGGTTGGCGCGCGCAGGTGGTTCGCGCGACATCAGCCGCTCTCAGTTAATTTTGTACTGTCGCTTTTGGTTAAATGCCACTAATTATGTATTACATGGGTTTCAATGGGAAAATTGCTAATTTCGGGTGGAATTTTCAGAACTCTCACAGTTTTCGTGAAACTATTATGATTTAGATGCCAAATGATCAAAAACTCAACATAGGTTGACCTGAGACTTTTCTTGTTTTAACGCAATGAACCGTAAACACCATCCATAAAATGGTGTTGCGCCCTTGAAGCTGAAAGTTACAATATGACAGGGCGAATATTTACTAAAACCCGAAGCCGTGCGTATGAATTTTGATACTATACAACTAAAAAGTACTTTTTTGGCTATATAACTTGATCAAATTCAACGATTTTAATGCGGTCTTTTTAGATGCCATGCAAACAAATAGTTACTCGTCGTATTTCCATGTATCGCCCAGGCCTATTTAGTGATATATAACCTTTCACCGTATCCCTTCACATTCTCCATTTTCTGTGCACACACTTATTCAATTGTCCACCATTATGTAAAATACAGAGTGCAAAATAATTAATATACCAGTTATTTTTACCCCTGTATATCTTAAAACAAAGACAGATCAATCATAATTAGAACCAGCGGCCAATAGATGCATTATTTAGCTCGGATCTAAGACCTCAGACTCATAGACTTCTAAGACTCTTGATAAACTTGATGCTATCATTGTTATACATGTACATCCCTCTTCCCTAATAAAAGTGGCACAATTGTGATTTTACCTTTTCATCAACTATTAACATATCTCGAGAGATTAAAACCAGCAAATTGAATGGAACAAATGGCATTTGAAAGCTAAGACTGCGTCCTTGACTTTCAGGTAAGCATCATGCCACAACAGTATTTTCTAATTGCCAAAGAGGGACCTTTTTCCCTTGCTCAATATTTTTTGAGACAGGCTGTATTAAGTAAATGGTACTTTTCGAAGAGTAGTTTGGTGTGGCAAAGATACGAACTATGTATTTGTAATAATTCTTACTGCTCTTTTTGGAGCTTCACAATTCTGTTTAATACTTATTAGCAGAAACCCATAATATTATTATGGTAATATTGGCGTACAGTACAAATGATATAGGCTTTTTGGATAAAAATAGTTTGAGTTTGTTTAGGACACCAATGTTCCTAGAACAAATCTTACTAATGTTGTTAATATGTGACCAGGTTGTCATCAATTGTCCAGAAATTTAGCATCATAAACACGTGAAAGTTTGCATCCATCCAGGAATACATTGTGGATATCAGCTGTATGTTTTGCTTGATGAGGTGGTCTTATAAACATAAGGGGTGTTTATTGGCTTTCAAGGATAAACCAGTGAACAATCTCCTTCAACTCTTTATTCATATTATCACAAAGCCTTTGAATATTGTTATCAGAAAAAAAAACAGTTGAATGTGTCATCTGCAAATAATACAAATGATTGAAGTTTTCATGTTCAACAGATGTCATTCATATAGATAATAAACAGTTGTGGCCCAGGATGGAACCCTGTGGCACACCACACTTAACACTGGTATGGATGAATTTGTAGAATTAAAAGGTTCTTTACAGTTATACAGATAGTTTTCAAACCAGTTATAGGGTACACCGCGAAAGACAAAGTGGTTCAATTTTTGTGATAAGATGTCATGATTAATAGCATCAAAGGCCTTTGAATGGTCCATGAAGATACTTGCAGTATACATGTTTTCATCAATAGCGTTATTTGCATCTTTAATTAAGTCTAATACAGCCACATACGTAGAATGTTTTCAAAGTAACCCATATTGTCTATCATGGTCTATTGTTTTTGCATTTAAAAAGTTACTGCCTATTTCATGAACAATTCTTTCAAGAATTTTAGAAAAACAAGGTAACACAGATATTGGTCGATCTATATTTACCAAATGATTGTAATAAGTTTCTTTGAACCGATTTGGGGAACGGTGATGTTTCACAAACTTAAGGCCACTACAGACTCCAAGTATTCGACGTAGAATAGTTGATGTAACATATCTTTGTTATTTAATCTAATTCCATTCTCCTCCCATTGATATTGTATATGTTTTCTTGTAAGGCGCTCTGTGCTTTGTGGAGCGCCATATAAATATTTTATAATAGTAATACTAATAAAAATAATAATACCATGATTACTGGAAATGAAATAGAATGGGAATACATTGAATAAAGACATGTTACATCGAATATTCTACATCCACTAAAAAGTCTACAGACGTTTCCAGATTGTTTGCCTAGTTAATTCAATAGGATGGACCTGCTTGCACGATTGCATGATTGGAAAATGATTTCACTCATGCTGACTTTCTCCGGTATTATTGTTTTTATATTTTTGTTTTATTCGCGTTGGACCTGTCAGATTTATTCACCTTCCGTATAATGCGGGTTTACTTAATAGAATCACGTGTTAGTCTCTGGAGACTATAAAAGAACAATAAATGTCGAATGATAACTCGGGCGAGTGACAGCGAGACAAAAACCAGGGTCTGTTTTACGCTTCTACAGAATCGCTGATGCAATCTCGTAGAAAATCTGTCTGCAATTCAAAAGGAAAAAGGGCAAGTTTGCTTCAGATTTAATTCTCATTGATGCTACAATAATAATAATAATAAAGAATAGTATAATTTGAGCAAAAAACTGTCAAAATGGAGGCATGGTTTGCAAAGGCCTGAAATAGGGATCACTCGGGATCTACTTGAGAGATTACTATTTCTGTGTCCAGCTTGAGCACGTCTACATTTATGGTGGTGGTGTCGAAGCGTGCCGGGGTTGGGTGGTTTGAGTACTTTGGATCAGGTGTGGGGTGGTGGTATGGGATAGTGTGGTAGGGGTAGGTGGTGCGGTGGGGAAAACATCTATTATGCAACTTTTTTCTCTCTCCTTTTTACTCTCTTCTCCAAAAGGATACTGATTTTATGTGTGTTTTTCGTCACGCACATTAATGACCCAATGCAAGTAAATGAAGCACTGTGGGAAATGTCATCATCATAATGTCCATTCATCAGTTCTAGTTGATAATGGTTATGGAGTTATAATTCGTCAAAGTTCGCGCTATTCGGATAACACGTGTAAAATATGTAGCAGTTCAAATCATAGCACACATTTTTTGTTACCCCTTTCACAACAATATTTAAAAAATGATTTACCAATACCAATCTGCATTGATTGGTGATTAAATCGATTCTGTTGCAGTTAATGGTGGGTTAACCCCTAATTGTCCTTAATTTGGGGATTTACCATTTGGTCTAATACCATTTGGTCTAATCCATTTTGTCTACATCCATTTCCTCTAGACATATTTATAGGTCTATTACCGTACGTTCAATAATCATTTGGTCCTATAACCATGATAACAATTTGGTCCGATAACTAATGGCTATTAGACTATATGGTTAGTAGACATAGACCACACAATATGAGACTAAATGGATATTAGACTATTATGATTATTGGCAATCAGCCTTTCTGGTAATAGACCAATTGAATATAGACTAAACGGGAATAGGACAAAAAAGTAATAGACAAATGGCAATAGACCTTTGACTGACCTATTCTCGTCAATTGAATGCCGCATGTTTGCCAAATATAACAAGAAAAATTGTGACAAATAACTGAAAATAAATCGAATGCAAATTGCATTATAAAGATCCAATAAATGGGTAATAACATAATAATAGTGTGTTGATGCTATTTTTACAATAATTGTTAAGCTGCAACGTATCTAATTCGTTACCTTCTAGTCGAAAACATCTTGAACATCCATTGTAGCGTAAATCGTAATGTAACAAGCAAAAACTTATCTCATTATGCAGTTTTTTAGCTGTCAACTACCTTGCCCTGTGCATGAGGTATTAAAAAGGCCTTTTGTACTAACAACTAAAGCTGAATTTACATTCGATCGCTGTAAGGTCACATTTATATCCTCAGATTATTCAACTTTTTCAGCTTTTCAATCACAAGTGGTTCTTGCTGATTTGGTTTTCCTCATGCTGTTAATTTGCTTTGTCTTTGTCCGTCATGGCGCTTCGTTCTAGAAGTAGCAGTGCTATAAAAATATTTAAAATACCAGAATTACCTGGTAAGCTAGTAATTGCCACTTCTGCCTTTTCTTTGCCAACCCTCACCCCACCCCACCCCGTCAAAAAAGTCCTGGATGTATTGATTGAATTAAGCATAAATGCTCTGGACAACTAACACATCCTTAAGTCATTATTTATGCAAAAACAGTTAACCGAATTTGCTGAACCATGACTGCTCCTAGAAAGAAGACAGGATATGATTCCAGATATCAATGAAACCATCAAGTATCTGCACACATGTAAGGATTTCTCCACCGAAGAAGCATTTCAACATTTCAAAATGGTAGACACAACACCTGACACGTGCACTCGCATTGATTATGTCGCAATGAGAGAGTATATTAGCAAATCTAGCGTTGGCTCACTCTTCCCAAAAATGTGGAAAACATGGCATATTTATCTGAATGCGGATAAATGGGGTTCGCAAGGCTTTTTGAATTTGCAGAAGATGTTGCAAGATTTTGGAAATATTGCAGACGAATGCCCGCAATTTGGTGTCTCATTAGGGCAATTTGGCGCCGTGTCTCTTCTGTTTGGTGGTCTAGACCAAATAAATGTTATATATGACCAGGAGCTTAATTAGAGAAAGATTCACGTCATATTCAGATATATTCTTATGCTTCTACACAACGCTATTCGTTTGTGTCCATCCAACCGAGGCGCTGTAGGTCACGGGGGGGTCCCATCATGTTTGTGTCCATCCAACCGAGGTGCTGTAGGTCACGGAGGGGGGGTCCCATCATGTTGTAATGTATCTCAAATTGTTTCTCTCATGACAACGAATAAAATAGTCATATTTTTCTACGGTGCTTAGTTCAGGAGTTATAAGGTCAAATGTCGAAAATGTTATACACATAGGTCAAAATTTAAAAATGATCCGATTACATCGAAGCTGGTCTCAAATTACTCCCTTTAACATGGGAAATCACAAACACAATAGAAATATGTACATGCATAAACTTTGACCCTTGATTTTATCCCATTCTGAGGTCATACATTTCTCAAACAGATTATTTTCCTATTTCGTGCCGAGATGAGTAATTTGAAACAAGTTGCGATTGAATCGCTGCATTTTGAAAACTTGGCATCTGTGCAATAGATATTTGACATTATTTTAACCTTGTTTACTCTATCCTGAACTAAGCATTCTAGCACAGAATAACAGTTTACTTTTTTATTCCTAGCAATGAGAGGAACAATTTGAGGTATATTACAACATGATAGAACAAATTTAAAATACCCCCATTATGACCTTCGACCCCTCGTTGGAATCTCAGGGAGCATATAAAAAATGGAACCAATTCTTTTTATTATTTGAGGTGTAAGGATGCCAAAAAATTGGCCCCAGTAATGTAGCAAAACTAGATGCTAACTCAAAAATCACCCGATAGCGCCCTGTTTTATTTACCTTTTTACAAGATATAAGATATAGTGTATTTTAATACTTCAAGATTTTAATTGCTAATATATGATAATGTATTACATCACTTACTTTATCCATAAGTTATAATATATAAGCTAAAAATAAATACTTCATTTACTTTCTTTACAAGATATAAGTTAGGGAAGTTATCCATTGGTAGAACACCAGCGCTGTTACCTTCGGAGCCTTATTTCACCCTTTTTATGATGAGCACTCCATTGTAGTTTCCTCTTGTGACGGTGGCTTGGGAATAGTTCTTGAACTATGTTTATTCTCTTTCATTACTACAAACACACAAAATCAGCTTGCCTATGAATAACAGGGCTTAAGCTGCACTAGCACGTGCCACACCGTTGCAACGGTCGACACGTGGTGATGTAAGGCAGGCATTACTAGTGTAGACTGAGCTATGAAAAGTGTCATTGGTGAATAGTTCTTTCATTAACATCAATTATATTAACTAAATATATATACTTCTTGCATGATTCTTATTGCTGATAACGTATTACATCGTCCATAAGCTATTAGCTAAAAATAAATACTTCTTGCTAGATACTTTTTTCTGATTAGAGGTTAATGACTGCGCATCAGTTGTTTTAAGGGTATTGTGAAATATCTAAACATTGAGCTTTCCCAGTGGGCACACCCGACGTTGAAATCACGTTGAAATCAGGTTGACGTTTCGACGTTGAAATCACGTTGTATTTGCAAATCGACTCTAACCTGATTTCAACCCGATTTCAACGTTGATTCAACGTCGAAATTTCAACCTAATTTCAACCTGAATTTCACGTTGTATTAACGTCGACATTTCAACCTAATTTCAACCTGAATTCAATCCGATTTTAACCTGATATTTATTTAAATATAATTATTGTATAATAATAAATTTATACGTACCCACGTGTAGAACCTCACCGCTGTGGCCCGTCTGGGAGAATATTATCATGAATTCATGATTATAGGCTAGGCTTGGTATCGCCCCTGGGTAACTGGTATCGCCGTCATTGTCGGTGCAGAGGGCCGGTGCGGTCGGCACCCATACGCGGGATGCAACCGGGTGTGGAGTCGTGGTGAGCCGCGCGCAGTAGTCGGTGCAGAGGGACGGGGCAGTCGGCATCCATACGCGGGAGTCTACCGGGTGTGGTGTCGGTTGGCCGCGTGCAGTGGAGCATGCGTCGGAGTCGGAGGGCCGGTGCAGTCGGCACCGCAACGCGGGAGGCAAACGGGTGTGGAGTTGGTGGGGCCGTGCGCGGCGGTCATGTTTTTGACCAAAAATCACATTTGTGACCAAAAAATCACATTTTTGACCAAAAATCACATTTTGACCAAAAATCACATTTTGACCAAAAATCAGAATTTTACCAAAAATCACATTTTTGAACAAATATCACATTTTTGACCGAATATCCCATTTTTGACCAAAAAATCACATTTTTTATCAAAAATCACAATTTTGAACAAATATCACATTTTTGAACAAATATCACATTTTTGACCGAAAATCCTATTTTTGACCAAAAATCCTATTTTTGACCAAATATCACATTTTAGACCAAAAATCACATTTTTGACCAAGAGTACATTTTTGACCAAAAATCACATGTTTTGAAAAAAAAACCCAAAAAATAACATTTTTACCAAAAAACACATTTTGTCAAAAATCAAGTAATCTGAGTAAACATGCAACTTTGGGCAATCTTCTTAGTATTCGATTTGGCTATTTTCTCACCTTTTTATATCAGTTTATCGTAAAAGCCCTCAATTTGATGATTTGACCTATTTTTAACCTTCAAATCCTAAATAGCTTTCCATAGATTTTACGTGCAAAGTAAGCGTCGCGTTTTAGGCCATAAGTCGAGTTACCTTGAACTTTGAAATTTATTTTTGATATCATCATATCAATTTTTCAACGTCGTCGTAGAACCTGCAAGTTAAGTTGCCCAGCAAACATAAAACATTTTACAGATAACGTTTTATTGTTGGTTTATATAAAGGGTATAAAAACGTTTTAAAAACACTTTTGAAAAATAGATGCACGATATTTTAACATGTTATTATAGAGTTGACAAAGCATTTTGTGTACCTTTATAATGCAAATAATAGAAATACAGCAATACTAAACAATTCTGGTTTATTTTTTCAAAATAGGTCGCCATATTCAAATGGCCGCTGCCTTAGCTGAAAACAACAACAACAAACACATGTACATACAGGACACTTCTTTCACCTATTATTGGTACAAAATCAACCAGGAATATTACATGTAGGCCTATAGTGCTCTAGCTGCAGAACAATTTTGGATATGAGGTAATCCATTATTTTTTTTCAAGATGGTATAGCTACTTTCATTTTTAATGATTTGCTATAAAATGTGTATTACATTGCGAATTTCAAAAAATCAAAAATTTTTAATATCATCAGGACATTCTTCGTATTCAGAATGCAATTCGATGTCTGATGTGCTCTAATGTCCCACAATAAATACTGTCCAAACGTTCATACTCCATCCCTTAATAGAGTTTGAATGAATTCAGGGTAAGTTATGGTTTCATATTTTGAAACATATTCTCCTACACATCGCAAATCCAAAATAAAATCAGCTCCGTCCTTTTGATTTTCAAGTTACGTTACCATGGTTACATGTATCATACTTTGATACAATTTGTATCTAAACGCATCCTGAACACTTATATCCCGTCATCAACACTGCTAACGTTTAGCTAAGTGACATGTTTAGATATGTAACAAGTAACAACATCATAGGACTTCCTACCATGAAGATGTGTGTCACACATCGAAAATTCAAGGTTGCTTGGAATTTTGTGCTGAAAGTCATTTTAAACTTTTAGAAATTAGATATGTAAGCTTTTTATTTGTGATTTGTGATGTTTAGGAGTTGGAGTTGCCAAAAATACCTATCGTTTCGTGGAAAACAATATTTTCTTTTATTCCTAAGCACTTTAAGGAGTCTCCGGCAATCATAACATCATGCCTTATAAATTTATGTTAGAAAAATAATAATCAAGCACGAATCACATGGTCGCCATGAGTTTGTTTTAGATAAAACCACGTGATTCGTGCTTGATAATTATTTTTCTTACATATAATAGGGCATTATGTTGTGATAGGCGGAACCTTTTAAGAATGTACTGGATGCAATGTGCCCATTATACTTAATGTTAATATAGGGTTTCCCATGGCTTGCCTAAAAATCTTGAGTAAAAATCTCAAGTTTTTCTTTTTTTCACGTTACAACTTACTTAAAACTTCTGATACCATGTAAGATATTTTTAACATAGTTATGGTTTCTAAGTCCTGACTTTTACACGTATAACTAAACTGGAAATTGTTGACAGATTATACAACTGAATACTTCTATTTTTCTCATCGAAGAACTTCACAGAACTTTCTTAGACTGATGATCAGATCATATACAGATAATGTGATCAATAGCTGTTCTGAGTTTGCAATCCACCCTTCAACGTATTCAAAGGATCCTTGTCGTGCTCAGTTTTAGCTGATGGAGATAAGCATCGACAACGTTAACCCTATCAGTAGGCTTATATCGCATTGATGATGTCATCAATACCAATATTAAGAAAATCTAGACCAGAATCTGTATTTGCTTGCTTAGTTCTTTCTATGTCAAGACACATATCAAGGCAATAACAGCTGTTATCATTAAGCTGATGGGTTTGCACATTTTTTGACCAAAAATCACATTTTTGACCAAAACACTTTTTGAAGCTGGTCTATTTCACAGTTCCTAGAATGTGAGGCGTGAGTTCATTCCATCTGCGGGCTATATGGAATGAATGATGATGACTAACAACTTAAGTTAGATCTTGAACGGATGTGTAGTATGTGGCAGCAACTGCTCAACGACGGACTTAATTCAGTGTAGGAGTTGGTCCATGCCATGCCGTGCCAGTTTACTCCATCTTTGATTTGACCATGCTCTTGTATTAAAATTATGGCTCTCTCAAGTTGTCAGTTCATCCGAAATCTTTGGCTGCATCTAAACTTTCTAAGTTAAGTCAATTTTCTTGATGCTTTATACATTGTACATTGTCATGGACTATAGTCTGTCTATTGCATGGCCAATCTTGTTTTGATTCCATTGTCACGTGGCACAATAACACGTCAGCTGTAACGACAAAAATAACAATTTAGGGATTTAAAAATACAATTATTTCCATAATTTACACATACAAAAACATTATATTTGACATAGACTTGCACTTTGCAGTACGATTAATATGCTTAATGTAAAATAGGCAAGGTAGACCTGTTACTCCTGACTGTTTAGGGCCATTCTGCTGAACAATTCTTAGGGCCATTCTTGGGACCAAAAAGAGGGAAAGTATAACTTATTTTTGCTCCTTTAGACATATGCTTTAGAGTAGAGACATTATTTGGGGATGTGAAATCTTCTGCCTAAAAAATCTGCCTAAAAAGTGTTTAACACTAATTGGCTCATGCTTGCACATGTTTAAAGTAGGCATACTCAGAGAGCATGATATTTTTGACATAGAGCAGTGAAAAGTTTAATGAAAAATTAAAAATAGCCTCACTTTCTTTCTAGAGATCTGCAGATTGCAACTTAATGTTGAATCTATTTGAGGAAGATCTCTACGACCTTTAATGACTTGGAAGGTATAGGCCTATAGCTTTAAGGGCCTAAATCTCGTGAATACAAAATACTGAATAAAGTTCATAATTCATTTAGCCTATTAAAAACGAAGATAAGTAGATTATTAATATTAGGGTCCTATGATGTATATCTTTGTAATTTAACTATGATGTATATCTTTGTAATTTAACCTTAAGTCTCTCAGAAAAGATTAGATATAGACCTACCCGTTATGTTTACGAAACGGTTGCAACTAGGCCTACCAAGGAAGCACAAGCGAACATTAACATGATTAATATCGAATAGAGAGTTCCCGTGTTTTCAAGCGGAACGGACTACAATAGTGTTTATAACGTGATTCGCACCGCCGTATTCCTCATTCCTTTGATTTGGTCAATGACCCTATTGGTGCTACATTCTACAAAATAACATTTGCTAATTATTGCGCGAGTGTTGGTATTCTGAAAATTGTAAACGGAGTTTAGGTTTCCCTCCAAGATGGCGGGTAACCCAAAACACGGGAACTCTCTATAGGGGGATGTCCTTCTGATATATTTAATAAATTAAATTTTTGTGAAATTCGCGATGCAATAAAAAGTTTGGGGCAAATTATTAAAAATGGCAATTTTTCAGTTTAACAGTTCTCAAAGTAAACTTAATAAATCGAATGATATCTACTTGAAGTGTATGTAGCTGGGATGAAAAGCCAACTATCAATTGACAATTTTGACCTTTCATATATAGATTTTCCCCCAAAAGACCTAAATTTTGTTGGGGAACAATCTATATCTTCAATAGGAAAGGTCCAAATTTTAATATGATTGACGGCCGCTCGTCCCAGCTACATACAGCCTGTCTCAAAAAAAATTGTGCAAGTGAAAAGCGCCCTCTATGGCAATTAGAGAATACCGGTGTGACAAAATGCTTACATCAACGTCACGGGCGCAGTCTTAGCTCTCAAATGCCGTTTGTTCTGTTCAATTTGCTTGTTCCAATTTCGAGATATATTTAATTAACAACGAAAGGGTAAAATCACAATTGTGCCACTTTTACTAGGGAAGAGATCTGTACATGTAAATCAATGATAGCTGATGTTGATTCGTCTATTGCATTCCCCCTTTCGGGGCGCATGCATTAGACGCATCAACATAAGCACGCGTGCATTATTTTGTCTAATATCTCTCCCAACAAGTAATATACGCGTTCATTAACCTATAACATGTATAAGTGCGCAATATTTGTTTGTCTTTTAACGTGTCTTAAGTGACTAAGAGAACAGCATTTACCATGATAAAATCATTGACATGCACATGTATTTAATTTTTACAGCAGAATGTGAAATATTTATTTATCTTTTAATCTCTTTGAAGTGGAAAAAGAGAATCATCATTCCCGCATCCTGATAAAACAGTCAAAACAATTTGTATTGTGTTATTGATGCATTCTTTTGATTTCACGAAGGAACTCTTGATAAACTTGATGCTATCACTGTTACATGTAAAGCCCTCTTCCCTAGTAAAAGTGGCACAATTGTGATTTTACCCTTTCGTCTTTAACTAAACATATCTCGAGATTAAAACAAGCAAACTGAACAGAACAAACGGCATTTTAGAGCTCAGACTACGCCCTTGACGTTGATGTAAGCATTCTGTCACAACGATATTTTCTAATTGCTAGAGAGGGCGCTTTTCACTTGCACATTTTTTTTCGAGACAGGCTGTACACTTTAAGTATATCATTAGATTTATAGAATTTACTTCGAGGACTGTTTCAAAAATATCAATTTTTAATCTCGAATTTCAAAAAATCAAAATTATTTGATACCGTACTAGAAGGACATTCCTCGTATTCAAATCAAAATGCAGAGGCTCCGGAAGATTTTGAATATTGGGGGGGGGGGGCCCAAAATTTGTGGCCTTCTCCGAGGCGCGAAACGCTGAAGGGGGTGGGTGCGGGAGGGGGTATCCCCCTCCCTTTTGACATGCATACATTTTTACATGAATTGTACCTTACATTTTGTATTATACCCTAAACTAATGAATTTTACCTTAAAATTATGAATCTGACCCTAAAATTATGAATTTTACCTGAAAATTTATGAATTTGACCCTAAAATTATGAAATTTACCCTAAAATTTATGAATTTTACCCTAAAATTATGAATTTTACCCTAAAATTATGAATTTTACCTCAGATTATTGGGGAGGCTCTAGGGTACTTGGGCCCCCCACCAAAATTATTGAGGGGGCCGGGCCCCCCCCCCAGGCCCCGGTGGTTCCGGAGCCACTGAAATGCAATTAGATATGTCTGATGTGTTCTCAGGTCCCACACAAAATACGTGAAAACGTTGCTATCCGAGCTCTTAAGCTCTATTTGAAAAGAACTTTATTCCACAAATTCCACTAGCCTAGTCCTAAGATTACTAACTAAATATTACTGGTACTACTATTTACGCCTAGCCATATTTATAGGCCCCTGGGCCCTGTATTCTTCATAATTCTGCGCTTATTAAAATATCATTTTGTCAGTGGGATGTGGACTTCCACAAACTTGGTATCACTTTCACTCAGTATATTATTTTTTTTAAATAATTGTCATTTTGACATTGAAATTCATGTCAAATCATCAAAGACACATCTAGTCTGCCCTACCAGTAACTTAATGTCTAAAAAATACACTAGAGATAATGATTTGCGCTTACAGAGCGCAGACAATCTCAAGGCATGTAACTCTTTAATGACCATTTGACCTGACCTTTGACCTTAATGTTTCCCGGGTCACGAGGTTTGTTGTCACCGAAATTGAGCCCCCATATCCATTACAGAAAATGAAATTACGGTATAAGATTTGACCCCAGTTTACCTTTGGCCTGACCCCTGCAAAGTGTTCCAACATATCCCCCTGGTCATTAATTTTGTTGTCACAGAGTTTGAGCCTCGTACCCTTTACAGATGTCCAAAAAATGCATTTCTAAAATTTGACCTCTGCATGACCTTTGAACTCACTGACCCCTGCAAAATGTTCCCCTGGTCATGAGATTTGCTGTCACTGAGTTTTAGTCCAGAAGAAGAAATTATAAGATTTGACCCAAGATAACCTTTGACCTGACCCCTGCAAAGTGTTCAATATATTCCCCTGGTCATTAAGTTTGTTGTCACAGAGTTTGAGTCCCGTACCCCTTACAGATGTACAGAAAATGCATTTCTAAAATTTGACCTTTGACCTGACCCCTGTAAAATGTTCCCCTGGTCATGAGATTTGTTGTCACCGAGTTTGAGCCCCATACCCATTACGGATGTCGAGATAATGCAATTGTGAGAACAAACGGCATTTTAGAGCTCAGACTACGCCCTTGACGTTGATGTAAGCATTCTGTCACAACGATATTTTCTAATTGCTAGAGAGGGCGCTTTTCACTTGCACATTTTTTTTCGAGACAGGCTGTACACTTTAAGTATATCATTAGATTTATAGAATTTACTTCGAGGACTGTTTCAAAAATATCAATTTTTAATCTCGAATTTCAAAAAATCAAAATTATTTGATACCGTACTAGAAGGACATTCCTCGTATTCAAATCAAAATGCAGAGGCTCCGGAAGATTTTGAATATTGGGGGGGCCCAAAATTTGTGGCCTTCTCCGAGGCGCGAAACGCTGAAGGGGGTGGGTGCGGGAGGGGGTATCCCTTTTGACATGCATACATTTTTACATGAATTGTACCTTACATTTTGTATTATACCCTAAACTAATGAATTTTACCTTAAAATTATGAATCTGACCCTAAAATTATGAATTTTACCTGAAAATTTATGAATTTGACCCTAAAATTATGAAATTTACCCTAAAATTTATGAATTTTACCCTAAAATTATGAATTTTACCCTAAAATTATGAATTTTACCTCAGATTATTGGGGGGGGGGGAGGCTCTAGGGTACTTGGGCCCCCTCACCAAAATTATTGAGGGGGCCGGGCCCCCCAGGCCCCAGTGGTTCCGGAGCCACTGAAATGCAATTAGATATGTCTGATGTGTTCTCAGGTCCCACACAAAATACGTGAAAACGTTGCTATCCGAGCTCTTAAGCTCTATTTGAAAAGAACTTTATTCCACAAATTCCACTAGCCTAGTCCTAAGATTACTAACTAAATATTACTGGTACTACTATTTACGCCTAGCCATATTTATAGGCCCCTGGGCCCTGTATTCTTCATAATTCTGCGCTTATTAAAATATCATTTTGTCAGTGGGATGTGGACTTCCACAAACTTGGTATCACTTTCACTCAGTATATTATTTTTTTTAAATAATTGTCATTTTGACATTGAAATTCATGTCAAATCATCAAAGACACATCTAGTCTGCCCTACCAGTAACTTAATGTCTAAAAAATACACTAGAGATAATGATTTGCGCTTACAGAGCGCAGACAATCTCAAGGCATGTAACTCTTTAATGACCATTTGACCTGACCTTTGACCTTAATGTTTCCCGGGTCACGAGGTTTGTTGTCACCGAAATTGAGCCCCCATATCCATTACAGAAAATGAAATTACGGTATAAGATTTGACCCCAGTTTACCTTTGGCCTGACCCCTGCAAAGTGTTCCAACATATCCCCCTGGTCATTAATTTTGTTGTCACAGAGTTTGAGCCTCGTACCCTTTACAGATGTCCAAAAATGCATTTCTAAAATTTGACCTCTGCATGACCTTTGAACTCACTGACCCCTGCAAAATGTTCCCTGGTCATGAGATTTGCTGTCACTGAGTTTTAGTCCAGAAGAAGAAATTATAAGATTTGACCCAAGATAACCTTTGACCTGACCCCTGCAAAGTGTTCAATATATTCCCCTGGTCAGTTTGTTGTCACAGAGTTTGAGTCCCGTACCCCTTACAGATGTACAGAAAATGCATTTCTAAAATTTGACCTTTGACCTGACCCCTGCAAAATGTTCCCCTGGTCATGAGATTTGTTGTCACCGAGTTTGAGCCCCATACCCATTACGGATGTCGAGATAATGCAATTGTGAGATTTTACCCCCTTAATAACCTTTGACCCCAATTCTTTGTACAACTTTTAGACACTGGCTAAGGCGATGCACGTATGCACATTTTGGCCATTTAATGACCTATGACCTTTGACCCCCCGAGTTGGACACTGGCCTAGAGCATATAGGGCTACGATGGCTCGTTATAGGTTTGACAGAAGAAAGAAAGAAAGAAAGACGAAGAACTGACCAAAAACAGTAAAATCACAAATTGAAAATTTGCGATTGTAATGACCTAGCACATGAGCCTTGCTGCACGATATGACTAGGGCTAGGCCTAGGGGCCTAGTTTCTTAATTATACAATAAACATTTGCATTTCCCCAGGCCCGTAGCCAGCACCCACCCCCCGCCCAAATGCCAAAGGCCCAAAAAGTTCCCCTTTTTTTTAACCCAAAAAGTCCCATTTGCGAGCACAGCGAGCGAAAAATAGAGGCTTTTTATGCCTTCTGTAATCTTGGTCCGTCCAAAAATGTCCAAATCCGCCCAGTCCAAAAAGTTCCAAATTTTGAAAAAAGTCCACTTTTTCAAAATCAATACCCCCCCCCAATCAATCCAGATTACGGGCCTGATTGCCCCCAGCAAATATTCCAAACTGGCATGACTGGCCTGGGTCTTGTACAAATACAAGTCATTAAGCATGTCAACTTCAAGGCACTGTTTCGTGTCTGTCGAATGGTGCATTCATGATTGTACAGCATGCATGTCATGTGCAGCATGCATGTAATTTAACTGCTCAGTAAGCTTAACTATTTTAACATATCCTGATGATACAAAATGGAAAACCAAGTTGAAATATACATCCAGCAATGTGTCCAAAAGTCAAGTAGACCTTTAAAGAAAATTTAAATGTTTACTAACCTGTTTTATTTGCAAATTTAGGCCTCAAGTTCATGTTCGTCACACGTACGCGTACAACCAGGGCCGTGACACTCGTATTCAATCACTGCATAAAAAATGAAGTCACTTCGCCGGCAGTTTGAGTGACGGTTGCTATGCCGGTTGCTATGCATCGAGGTGGTAAGCCTAAAACTTACGTACTTGTGAACGGCTATGATGCGCGTTACTGCTTTACTGGTCAAAAGGACTTATCCTGTAGTTGATTGACAGTTGCTAGGGCATCGAGGTGGTAAATTAGTCTTAGTTTCAGACCTGCAAGTACAGTACGATTGTAACGCAATTTGAAAGTATGTTTATTTGTTTTAAGAAAGAAATACCATTTTCATCAAATTTTATATTAGTAGAGATAATATTAGACCCATATTTTACTTGTTTTATTGAATTTCAAGCTAATTTTATGTATGAAATGTGCACATTTAGACCGATACAGTGCAAACGACACTCCGTCTTGATCAAGTCTAACATCGTCAGGCTAAAATCTCCTCAATCTTGAACGACTGTCGAGGAAGTCTATTTCGAGCTATTTTCCCAAGATGGCGCCCATCGACTGCCAATTATTCGGACCTTGGTTCGGACCCTTTCCGGCAAAAATACAGCTTATTTAGCCAGTCTCGTCATGGGGTCATCGGTTATAATATTTTCCTAGCATATTGAGCTAACTCCTCAGCTATTTGGTTTTTCACGATATGATAGTAGGATGGAAAGATTCGACCAAATGTTCGCCGTTTTTCGCCATTTAATTTTTTTGGAAACGATGACGTAAACATTGCATCATCTCTTCCACAGGTAATACACTCATACACGTACAGGGGTACTATGCCATCACATGCATGAAGGCGCATAGGCTGAACTGACTTCATTTGCGCAAACGAGTGGCTTATCCTATAGTATATTAGTACTCGAGAATCCTTGGTACAACTCCTTTTGCTTACTGATGTACATTGGGCAATATCCGTTCTGGAAAAGTGTTGGGCGAAAGCGATATTACTACAATTTTAATCCAAAATTTTTTAAACTTTTGAATGTCCAAACATGGTGATCTAGGATTAGAAACATGTTAATAGGTCAAAATGCGACCAGAACTAACGAATATTCAAAAATTTGAAATTGTTTTTCAACATGTTTCAGATAAAGGCCTAGGCCGACTAGCCTACAACTCTAGCGTGATGCAGAATTCACTGCTTGCCTATCCAGTTCCAAATCCAGATCCTACATCAAGTTCAAACAAACGAACACATTCAAGGCATTATGTCATTGATTAATGCGCCATCCCGCTCGTGGCAGTGGGATCAGTTTTGCACTCGCGTGTGGGTAGGCCTACCCATAAACACTTGTGTGCGTACTCACAAACACTTGTGCACGCGCGTACGTATACCTTCAATAATTTGCAAATGTGTGTGCGTACCTATAAACACTTGTGAACGCGAGTGTGCACTTGCAAACACTTGCGAACTCGCATGCGTACCCGTAATAACTTTTTTTTTTATTCCCTGTGCTTGGAACTGATGGAGGGAGAAAAGACGTAATAACTTTCGCGAACCCATAAACACTTGCGAACGGGCATGCGTACTCGAAAACACTTGCAAACTCGATTGTGTAACGTACGCGCGTGCGTACCCGCAATAACTTTCGAACACAAGTGCGTACCCATAAACACTTGCGCATGCGTGTGCGTACCCATAAACATTTGCGCATACGCTTGCGTACTTGCAAACACTTGCGAACGTGCATGCGTACGCATAAACACTTGAGAACGTGCGTGCGTATACTCCCAAAGACTTGGGAACGTGCGTTTGTACTTGCAAACACTTGTGTATGCATTATGTGTATACTTGCAAACACTTGCGAACGCGCATGCGTACCCGCAATAACTTGCAAACGCATGTGCGTACCTATACCCGGTACCTATAAAGACTTGAACATGCGCATGCGTACCCATACACAATTGTGCACGCGCATGCGTATTCGCAAACACTTGCGAACGTGTGTGCGTACCGGCAATATACGCAAGCGTACCCATGAACACTTGTAAACATGAGTGCGTACTCGCAAACATTTGCGAACGCTTGTTAACACAGTTGTGCACGCGTGTACGTACATCTTGCAAACGTGCGGTATAGGCCTACCTATAAACACTTGCCGTCCCCCATGACAAAAATTAGAGAGGGCGTGCCCCCCCTAACTCTCCCCTGCTTTCTCCGACTATGATCGACAACATAGGCCTATGATGCGGCCGGCCCACCCACTCCCGCACCCGGTTGCCTCCCGCGTATGGGTGCCGACCTCGATCTGCCGACCTCGTAGCTACTGACGCCCGCTATGCCGCCGCGGCGATACCCCTTTCAATACCCCGGGGCGATATGATCGGGTTAGTAAAATAGTTAGAAGATATGCGAATAGGCATATTAGGGGCCGATCACAAACACTTGTTAGGGGGACTGATGCAAAAAATCATCGCGAAAGTTTTTCGCCCCCTTTCAGATCTCTAAAAATTCACCCTCCCCCCTTTGACATGAAAATTATGGGTCAATCCCATAGAAAATCATATAAACTCAATTTTCCTGGGAAAATTTTTGGTCATTTTTTCAAGGCCACTCCTCTACCCCTAGGAGGGTCAAAACTAAAGCCCCTCCCCACCCTTTTGCATCAGCCCCCCCTAACAACCTAACAAGTGTTTGTGAATGTCTCTTGCACCAACTTCACCATGTTGTAGGAATTCCCATATTCCAAGTATTTGAGGTAGTGCACGCCGCGCGCGCCACTTGAAGAAGGGAACGGAAGTTCGGTTTAAATCGTTAGATCATGCGGCCTGGATATATAGAAAAACTTGGGTAAAATTTCAATGCTATCGACCTTTAAACATGTATTATACTAGGCATATGCATATTTCGTCCTAATAATATTTTATGTAAGGTCATTAAGTTGTGCATTGAAACATTGGTTGAAATCAGGTTGAAATTTCAACGTTGTATCAACGTTGAAGTTTCAACCTGATTTCAACCTCCTTAATTTTTGCATTGAAAGTTGGTTGAAACATGGTTGAAATCAGGTTGAAATTTCAACGTTGTATCGACGTTGAAATTTCAACCTGATTTCAACCAATCTCTAGGTTGAAATCGGGTTGAAATCAGGTTAGGTTAGATTTCGACGTTGTATCAACGTTGATACAACGTCGAAATCCTAACCTGTGCCCACTGGGTTGGAACCGAGGAATATAATAGTATACAAATATTAACTGTCTATGAGTGATGGTCGAAATATAATCACGAGGTGGAATAGAACAATACATCTTTCACCGAGTGATTATATTTCGACCATTACACGAATTTAAGACAGTTAATATTTGTTTTATCACTCAATACATAATTCTGTTGCTCAAAAATACTATTTAAGATAAGGAATACATTTTTCCATCAACATAACACCATGTTTTGCCGTGACATACTTAACATTTTGGTGTCCACCCCATAACTAAATAGGCTAGTCAGCGCACGGAGAGGTTGATGGTAAAATGATAAATGGCTATCAACCAATGAACTGTCTAGAATTTATGTATGACTGATATAATTCATGCTAGATAACTGTTACTGATAAATGATAATGCAGATATTATATGACTTACTTTATATTTAAGCTATATTATATTAGCTATGTAGATACTTCTTGCTAGATACTTGTTACTAATATTTGACATTATAGATACAACTTCACTTACATTTTAATGGCTCTAACTCAAGAACTACAGTGGTCTCGGGCTTCATGCTGGGCACTCTAAATATTTACAATAGTAGTCTCGATCCCAGAGGTCAAAGGTCATGAAGGGCTATGCAATAATTATGTGTACCCCCGGGGTGGTGAATTCTCAAAGTGGTCTGCCAAAATTCTTTGCCCCCCCTTTTGACGTGCCAAAATATCTTTGCCCCCCCCCCTTGACGTGCCAAAACAAATCTTTGCCCCACCCCTTTACACACTTACTACTACATTGTCAAGGTTATTAATCTATATAATCTGTATAACTACTAAATTGCCAAGGCTTTTAATCTTATTATTAAATAGAGTGAGTCCATTTTAATATAATTTAAACTGAGAACGAAAGATTAGTACTGACACAAAGTGCTACAATTAAACAAGACAACAAATAAACACAAATCCCGACCGGCACACAACCCTGGTAAAAGAAGCAAGAGGATGTGCCGGCATGGGAATCGAACCCACGACCATTCGATCTCTAGACGAACGCCCTATCCATTAGACTACCAGCTCCCACTGATAAACGGTGGTTAAAACCGCGTACTAACGTGGGCACATTCGAATCCAATGCCGACACATTCCCTTGATTTTTTTAATTGTAACACTTTTGGCTGGTAAACTGTTCTTTCTAACTAATTATTTTCAGTTTCCTCTTGTAGCAAACAATCTATAATATTCTACAAATACTTGAGACTAGGTCGTGTCAGCTATAGGCATTCAGATAACTCAATCCAATGCAAGGCGAATGTGGTAAATCTGTTGAAAACTCCAAGCACATCTTTTGACCAAAATGTGGGTTTTAAAAGTCAAAACCTCAAATGTTCCTTACAATATTTGTCATTTGCTTAAAAAGTTTTTTCAGAGTCTTGGTTAGCAGCGACGTAGCTTGCGACACCATCACGGCGTATTCATTCAGCGTAGCGTTTACAATCCTCCGGTCACATGACCACCCGATGGGTGGTCAAGTGTCAGCAGATCATTGTAGATAGCGGGTAAGACTAACCAAGACTCTGAATATATCCGAGTCCAATATCAGTATCCATGCTGCTAATATGTGTCTAAATGAAAAAGCACACTTTTATTGTCCATACACTAGCCTCACTAGAATGAGCAATGGCCAATTCTCTTTAAATTGCTAATCTTGTGCAAAAAGTTACTATTTTCTCCTGTTTTGTCATACAGTTGTAAATTCAATGTCAATGAACTATGACTTTGCTAAAGCGCGCTTACAAATTGATATGTAAAGCAGTACTCAACTCTTTTGTTGACAATGCATAAACTAATTGTTTTGGCATAAAACAATGCAATGATAACGTATGTTTCTGTCACGTAGGTTACATTTTAACTTCAAAATGCTCGACAAGTATGTTGGAAATGCATTAATGAAATAATATTAATAAAGTTTATCAAGTACACCTGCTGCTATAATTTGCTCAACAGTTTATAGTAACTTTTTTGTTTTAATTCTGCCCTTTATAGTAACGTATGTTATATTTCTTAAATATACGTTCTGAACCTTCGAATTTCCTAGGATTTCTTTCTCAAATATATAAATCATGTGGACCTGAAAACATTACTATCATATAACTTGTATGATAAGCCATATATTTAAGGACACTTTGGTTCAATTTCAGTGTTTGCAACGACTAAGGTCACATGAAGGTGTTAACATATCGGGGTAACGTAGGTTTCACGAAACCTTCCGACATATTTCGATGGTATTTGTTAAAACTCAAAGTAGGCCATGGCATTTGAATTTTTGCTGGTTTGTATCAGTATAGATTGTTACTTCAAATACGAGCCATGTTCCAACTGAATGCACGTCTTGTTAAGAATGAGCAACATTAAATATCTCAAAAATATTTCACCTGCGACACGGTGTTTTGACCATAAATTCCACAAACAACCTGCCATGGTTTATAAAAGGAATTAATGCAAGATTAAAAAACATTACCATTTTTCTGAGTGTAGTCTGTTGTTTGATTATACAAAAGAAATTAACAACGGAAGTTAAAGCATTCGTGAAAATTATAATTCAATGCGTGCGACACAATATTGTCCAAGTACTGCCGATTTATCGGTTTTGACCCATTATCGCTCTGGATTGAAGCAGGACACCTGTGCTATTTACTTCCATGTGCCACAAGAGTTTAGCCAGTAAGTCGTCTGTTTTCCTTTTCCCTGCAAAAATAAATTAAGGTAAACTATTAGAAATCCGTACATTGTGTGTATCAATTAATATGACACAACAGCGATAATAAAAATTCCTTTAAAAAAGGAATGGGGCGCCCAAATTATGTGAGCTTGGACGTGATATGGTGAATTCCATGGCATGGTGTTTAGATTTGGTCCCGGGGATTTGGTATCATAATGATTTTTCTAGGGAAGAGTAGAAGATGATCAAATGCAAGACAAATGTGTTTGATTGGGGAAGGTGTATCACAGGACCGTTTTGGATGAAATAAATTGAATTGGAATGAAGCTGTCGTGTCAATTTGCGATTATGTGGGGAGGGGAGTTCAATTTTGGGGCATATTGTAGTGATGATATTGCTTTGGATATTGAATATTGTTGAATTTCGTTATGCAGGGGGGTATATGATGGATAGTATAGAAGAGGATCTACCCCTATGTTGACCAAAAGAAAAGTTTTTATGAATGTATAACGTCTGTGATACATATACATCATAACGTCTGTGATACATATACATCATCTACTTGCTAATACACTGAAAATCTAATAGAGATGAAGGATAAAAGACAATTACAGAACATTCATTCTTCAAAAGTAGCTATATGGGTATACAATGTTTACAAGATAAGAACGTTAATGTTTTGTACATGAACGTAACATCTTTGATACATAGTTGTTAACACACTGAAAATCTGACTAGAGATTTACAATTTGATGATATCCAAAAGAATACTTACTAACTTAGCATTGAAGAATTAAAATAATTACAGAACTTTCATTTGTTAACATACACGTAGCAATGATTAACAATGTTGAAAATACAAACGTAACGTTTTGTTCATAAACATAACATCCTCGACACATCTAGGATCCGCATAATTTGTTGATTAATGTCATAAACAGTCACAAAAGATTTATGGTCTGATCATTTTATCATTATAAGAGGGACCCGATATTGCATTTGGAAGAACCAGGCTTTTCAATTACTATCAAAACTGCTGGGTACCAAACTTTTTGATACAGCTTGTATAGTAATTTGTTCTAATTTCCATGCAAAAGGAGCCAGTTGTTTCATCCTTAAAACAAATAGGCTACACCATAATTTCCAATTACCCCATGCAGATAGATAAGACCTTGGTAAGATAAGCGTGTTAATTGTTATGTCACTATCACTATCTTGATCTTGATAAGATGCCTGACTTTGAAACTTTGGGTACAAAAACTCATACTCTGCAAGTTAGGTCAAATTTTGCACTATGATTGTTTATTTGAGCTTATTGGACTATGCCATTCAGATTAGGCTATTGTAATCCAAAGTGTTGGTCACCGTCTATCGGGTTCTAAGAGGCGGTAAACTGGTTACAAAGGTCAAAGTGGTTACAAAGGTCAAAGGTCTCGATTTATTTGGTGTTTTTACAAATCCATTAATTTTGTCTTTTAAACAAAGAATATACGCACACCATTTTATCCTGTGCATAACAGAAAACAATAATAAAATAAAATCCAAGCATATTGTGGATTTATTTCTGAGCAAGGGCATAATTTTAGCAAAATAGCACAACAATTGCGGAGTAAATCTAGTAAGACTGAAATTAGAAGCTACTCACAAGTACATGCCAATATTGTGGGACGCCTCCGTAGAGGGCGCCCCAAAAAGGCAACATGCCAGAATAAGGGACGCATCATTAGATTCTCAGGGGGGGTGGGAGTTTGGGTCAGGCAGAATTGTTTTTTGTCCTTCCCCTCCGAAGGCAGAATTTGTTTTTTTCGCCGCCTTCGACGGCGAAGTATTTATTTTTCAATTTTAATGTATACCTTTATACAAAGTTGGGTGGGGACAAATTTTTTTGCTCATCATTGAGGCTTTTTTTTTCGTCTCACTAGTGGGCAAAGTTTGGTTTTGTTTTTCGTCTCACTAGTGGGCAAAGGTGGGCAATACTCCCATGCCCCCCCCCCCCGGAAATCTAATGGTGCGCCCCTAAGAAACCAATTCCGCACCTACTGACAAATCAACGTCTTACTTTAAAATGAATCTGGTACGAAACTGAATCCTCAAAGAAGAAAATCCCAAGGAAAGAATTTCCACATCTACTCTGTGTGTAATGGTAGACTATGTATTGTTGGTCGAAGCAGCAAACAAAATCGATTTTCATTATGATATCTAAAGCAATATATTATTGAAAAATAACACTTTGATGTTCGCAAAAGTTCATTCTACAAATCATATACTTTGAAAACTTGCTTGAGTTATTGTTGTTAATGTGTTATGTACGTTTTACAAAAGTGTTGTTGTTTCAGCCCTCTTTACAACATAACTCAAGAACCACAGGACCTACAAAAGTATATCTGTGATATTTGAATTCTTCTACCCACTCGCTACGAAATGATTAATGCAAGTTTTGCCCAAGCTCACCACCATTCGCAAGATGCTGTGAACTACCAAAGCGCAACAGTTTAAAATAGTTGCTATCCTTAAATTAACTAACTAAAATAAAGTAGCTAACCAATAAGTTACACAAAGTATATCGTTTGGGAACAAAAGCAATACCTTCATTTCTACATCACCTCTCAGTTCGATGTCAAATGAACCATATGTTTCCAGAATATCCTTTGTTGAATGGCTTATATGGATCTTCAGAGCTGTTAAACCGTAGAAAAAAACCAAAAACATTTATTTATAATCATACAGAAAGTCTCTGAATTATATATACAATTATTAATGGAAATTATGTACTTAGTCTACGCAAAATATAGACCAGGCAGATCAACAATATCACTCTTAACGTGGATCTACTTTTCGGCGTAGTGATAAAAGGCTAATAATTCCCGCCGATTACGAGTTGATCAAAGTTTCTATATGTAATTGCCTTCATGTCAAATAAGATACCAATCTTTGTTCCCGTCAATCACATACCAGATGAGAAGCAATATACCGTTTCTCAAGTCATTCTAATCATGGAAGAAAGAGATGAGAAGGAACCACAACGACTTCGATCGGCCAAGTTTTAATCCGCTTATCTATTGACGCATGAAAAGAAAAGCTATCAATGGTACTTCCTTTCATGTATAATCCATTTACCGCGATCTATGCTTGGCGAAATCATTACTGGAAAAAATTTATAACAAACCCATCCACGAACAAACAAACGCTACCCAGAAGTAAGATTCTGGAATTTCACTGATGCTCTGAACATGTATAGTAGCTTTGTTTTGGGGTCTACAGTCAAACTGTTTTCTTGATCGTGTTGTGTAGAAAATGTCCTATAAAACATCGAAAAGGTAATCAAAATCGGCCGTTTTTTGCTGAGTTTCATCTTTAGCAAATAAGGTAAGATTTTGGTGACTTTTTCGATGAAAAATAGATGTAAAATGTTCTTAAATAATGCACAATGTTCCGGTTGAGTCCGGTACATAAAACCTGTTTAATTTAATAGTTTATATGTGTGTATAATCGTAACTAGCTAACTCGTTTCAGTGCCAAAGACTGCCAACTCTAAGAAAAATGTCATCAAAGTTCGGAAAAATTGGGCAAAATGGAAGAAAAAGATGTAGGCCATCAATGACCGATGATCACGTCACCAGAGAAAATCCTATAGGGTGCTTGCACGGAAGGTCATTAGTTCAAATCATCCTTCACACACGCTCCAGAAGACATGCAAATACATGGAATACAATACCAATCACCTATTTAACGCGGGGTATTGATCAAAGTAAATCCTCATGAATAACAATGTCAACTAAATGTCGGTAAAGGGAGTGGACAAAGTGAATGCGTTCGTTGTGGTTCCTTCTCATCTCTTTCTTCCATGTTCTAATAGAGCAACTTTCTGCAAACAATTCTTATTAAATATCTGACTTTTCTGCTCATTTTCCTGTTCTTTTAATACTTTCTATTCACGAAAATTTTGCATTGTAAGTGATTCTACTATAAAGTTAAGGTGCTACTACACCCTTTGATAAATTTGTGACTATCTTTGCATTTTTCTCAAAAAATAATAACACACTGGTAACAAAAGTATATTATAGGGGCAAGGGATCGAGTTACTACACTGGAATTTCAGTGACTCAAGACAAGCGGTACGTTATTTATGATAAGAAACGAGGTACCGCTACAATGTAACTCCTTTCTTAAGTAATTGGATTCCTTGCCCCTATAATATACATAACTTTTTTTTACCAGCGTGTAGTTATTTTTTGAGAAAAATGCAAAATTAATCACAACATTTATCAGGGGTGTAGTACCACCTTAAATGATCCGCAAAACCCGATTATGTTGAAAGTACAATAGGAGGACATAGAGAGTGACAAAAATATATTACTCTCAGAGTCATGTTACACACCTTGTCCATTTGATTCCATCCTGGATGCAGTATTGACAGTGTCTCCAAACAAACAATATCGCGGCATTTTGAGTCCCACTACGCCAGCTGCACAAGGACCTGTATGATATCAAAATATAAGAATGTTGACGCGCGCTGGGTACTTAACAGCTATGTCACAGCCTCCGACGTCTCTGGAACGGACGGACGGCGAAGGGAGATTCAATCAAATCAGGGTTAATGTTTCTGATAGTATAAATGTTAAATTTTACTGTGATTAAAGCGCTTCAGGCTTAGTCTCTCACAGGGCATTTATGTACACCAATGGTCATTACAATGGTGCAAACATTGGAAATTCGAAAAAAAAATTGAGGGTGTTACTGTGGAGCAAATCACACATTGTGGCTATTAATAACCTGTTGTAATACCAGTAAGTAAAAAGTTTGATTTGTTAAATTCATCTCAATTAATACTAAATAAACCACCGGTTACGAACCATTCTGTAGTTATAGATTAACATCTTCCTTGCTTAGCTAGGGTAGGAGTTTTAACCGCATGGTCAAAGATGTTCTTAGACTATCCGGTCGAATCCTTTATAAACAAGGCTCCTGCGTAAACACTTACAAAATGGCGGATGATGTACCTTAGGTCGCACAAAGGTGTGACCTGGGGTCCCGATATTGCTTGACTTAAAGAAATCTGAATAAAAAATCCTTTTGTGAGGGGACTATGAAATAAGCAGTGTCACACTGTCTCTATAAAATTCCTGAACGATTAGACCACGTGGTTGCAATGAGATGATTTAAAGTGACCGATCGCGCTCTTGTTCTTTCTAGGTGGGCTAAGGAAATTGGGCTAGCCGAGTTGTACATGGCGTAGAGTGGTGTATCTGCTATTTGATATTCAGACAATATATCTTTGAATACCGGTGTAGAAAATGATGAATTAATCCCGTTATTTTTGGTTTCTATAAAAACCAATTGTAAGGCTTGCACTTGAATATATATAATGTGTTGAAAGAACATGATAATCTTCAGTCTACGTATTAAAATCAAAACCTTACAAAAATTCGGATTTCATAATGCGCAGAACAAAAATACTTTTTTTTATTTCTTCTTCAGCTTCACCTTCATCATCATCATCTTCTTCTTCTTCATCATCATTATCATCTTCTTCTTCTTCATCTTCATCATCATCTTCATCATCATCTTCTTCTTAGCTTCTTCTTCTTCTTAGCTTCTTCGTCTTCTTCTTCCTCTTCTTACCAGAGTGAATTCCAATGCGAAGTTGCATTATATGATCTGGTAGATGTCTAATTCTGAAGGAAGCGACTTTCTTGACAAGCGCCAATGCCATTAAAGCAATCTCCTTTGCATGATCATCACCGTTACGTATCGGCAGACCAGATACAACCATATAGGCATCACCAATGGTTTCAACCTAAGATTAAACATGATAATTAAAAAAAAACATAGTACAAATTATTTATTTTATCAATAATATTAGCAAAAGCAATTAATAAAACAATATATTGTTCCATTTTTAGTCATTTTAAGGAAACGTTACTCTTTGTCGTGCCAAAAAATTCTGGGGGCACTCTGCCCGCACCCTGCACTAAACACCTCAAATAAACAAAGTCTGCAATTATGTAACCCTACACCAAAACTTGATCTTGTTATGACAATTTGATTTGAGCAATAAGCTCCAATTTGAAACCAAATTTGCTACCAAACACTCCAAATTGATATTGATACTAGTATATGATAGTTGGTGCATTTTCAAAAGTTGCAAATGAAAACGATGCACTCGGTCGACATTGCTAAGCGTGGTCAAATTTGCTTGCCCTCGATTGGCCCCTGCCGTCTGTCTCAACTGCCGGTATAGTGCGCGGTTTATTCAATTGGTGATTTGCAACGCATGGATGGATGATGCGTAGTGCTTACCTTGAAAACATCAAATTCGTCAATAGTTTCGTCAAAACAGATATACAGATCATTCAGTAGAGTAACCACCTGCAACAATTTTAATCAACGGGTTAAAAAACACTATAATTATTGAAGCGTTGGTCTAGGGAAATGGTATTTGATTTGATATGGAATAATGTTTAACTTACTTCCAAAGGTTCGCTCTGTGCAGACAGAGCTGTAAAACCGACAATGTCACTAAAATATATGGTAACACAGCTGAAAGTCTCAGGGTCTACTGCTTCTCCTTTCTTGAGTTGATCAGCCACACTTCTGCGGTAGATGAGAAACATATTACAACAGGTTTATGTTTATAATGTAAAGTCCGCCTTGTACACGATGTAATTTCATTATTTCCTGAACATCGGTATGTATATTCAACGGGTCTGAGTCAATACACAACCCACATGCCGCACACACCAGGTACACCCCGCCCCCACACCTACAACCCCCACATACAACCACCACAGTGACTATCAGTACTCGCACATGGTCCAAGTCTTCCGTCACGAAACAAACCGTACAACCTTACAATGATGAATGCTGATTGGTCAATGAATTTACATAATAGAAACATTTTCAAGTGGTTATGGAACCACGTGACCGTGGAAGTAGGACATTATTTGTGTAACAGTGATACCAAAACCGCCCAGATTTGCAGCTTACCACAAACGCAAAATGTACAATGGTTACAATATGGCTAGATTAGGAGCGGCAGCCACTGAGGTGCCAATCAGCTGATATCGTAGTCTCGGTCCTAGCCGATTTGTGCTCCTTCGTCACTAAACAAACGGTCTGGCGATAACCTCATAGTACGTCTTTTTTGACTGGCTAATCTTATAATGTTAAGACTTCAGCACATGCAGCGGTAGACGGACAGCTATGCGGTTACATAAATCCACGCAATGCGTACACGCTGCGAATCGCTGACATGAAAGGCGATATCAGACGATTGGCACCTCAGTGGCTGCTAAGCTAGCGTATATTTTGCGTTTGAGATATCTACAAATAGTCATGATAGTCATAGTGGGAGGCCTATGATGTTTAGTTTCTCTTACACAAGTAACGTCCTATAGCCAATTGAAAACAGTATTATTTGGAAATTCATTAACCAATCAGCAATCGTCATTTTACGGATTGTCGCCAGACGGTTTGCTTAGTGACGGAGGAACACAGACCGGCTGGGACCGAGACAACTGATACCGCCTTTCATGCCAGAGAAGTCGCAGCACTTACTCGCGCGCATTATGAGGATTTATATCACTGCTTGCCTGTCATCAACCACTGAAGCCCAGTGCTTGATTGACAGCCAATTCCTCCCAGTCTCAGATCGTGAGGATGTTCGGCTAATCAAGAAAGACGCCAGACGGTTTGTTTCGTGACGGAGGAGCACAAACCGGGTTAGACCGGATGAAGATTATATGCCTTATCATGCCCCCCCTCCCGCCTCCGTTGGGTCTTCCTCTTACTATAGGTTCTAGGGGGAAGTTGATGTACATGACTCTTCTAGAAATGGATTTTCATGTTATATGCCAAGATCTCTTTCTTTACTCATGCTCTTGTCGGACCAACCCTAGGTATTTCACTGTTTGCATGAACTCTTCAGCTAGGTACAATTCTTACTTACCTGGGTAACACCTGATACAATAGCATCTCAGATCGTTTCTTTTCCTCCAGAAACGCCGATGTTCGGTCCTCTACGATGGATTCTAAGTTATTTGCGTACTGCTCCATCCGTAACAGTAAATTATCTAGAATACCACCAGATAAAGTACCCCTAGAAAGTTGTAAATAAACAGTCCATTAATGTTGTTTTCGTGTTATTGAATGGTATATTAAAGCACGCTTATCTGAGGTCAGCAAGAAATTATTTTTATAGTGTCAAATATTTTACAGTGATCCGTGAAATTACACTATCACCACACTTGCCATGTTTGTTCGCATGTTAGCTAATATTGAGTAATGTTTGATAATGTAATACATTGTCCCCGGACACAAAGGATTACCTACGAATCCAAACGAAATGGAAATTGTGTGTTGGAAGACGTGGATATCAAAGACGGACGTAGTATTTCCAATTTTCTACATATTGTTGTCGTACTTCCAAAAAGAAATGGTTTAAAGGTATTATCCCGATTGGTGAACAAATTTGACTAGAGACTAGCGACAAATATCACAGAGGTCCTCGACGGATCTTGTGGCTTTAAGGGATCTAGAATAAGCGTTTATGGCGTTTCGACAGTATTTTTTGTGGGACATGAGAGCACCTCAGACGTATCGAATTGCATTCTGAATACGAAGCATGTCTTTCTGATATCAAATAATTTTAATTTTTGAAATTCACGATATAATACAAATTTTATGACACATTATTAAAATTTGATATTTTTAAATTTTTGATATATAACAGTCCTCGAAATAAATTTTATAAATCTAATGATATATTCTTAAATTGTGTGTAGTTGGGAGGAAAAGTTGACGATCAATTGAAAATTTTGACTATTTATATTGAAGATTTTTCCCCAAAAGACCTATTTTTTTGTGTTTTGGGAAAAAATCTTCAATACGAAAGGTCAAAATTTTCAATGGATCGTCGGCTTTTCATCCCACCTACATACACTTTAAGTATAAATCATCAGATTTATAAAGTTTACTTCAAGTACTGTTAAATATCAAAAATATCAATTTTTAATGATTTGCCATAAAATGTGTATTACATTGCGAATTTCAAAAATCCAAATTATTTGATATCAGAAGGCCATTCTTCGTATTCAGAATGCAATTCGATATGTCTGATGTGCTCTAATGTCCCACAATAAATACTGTCCAAACGTTCATACCCCTTCCTCAAGTCCCTCCCATTTGTCTTTTTCTCAATTGATAACATACTTTGTACATTTCCTGAAGTCGGTAAGTATCGTAGATGCTGATGGTCTATCATGCGGATTCTCCGTCCAGCACCGTTCTATTAATGACCTTAAAAGTTTGTTGTCGTTGCATGCTTCGTGTGAAATAGAGGGTCGGAACGGCGGAGTCTGATTTGCCCTTATTTGAGCCAAAATACCTGTGATGTTAAGATAATAATAGAAATTAATTCAGAAACGTAAAGTAGCTCAGAATTAACTTTTTCGACTATACCTTGATATCAAATTTAAGGGATCGGATAGCAACGTTTGCACATGTTTTTTGTGTGACCAGAGAGCACATCATCCTCTCCCGATTGCATTTTAATTCGTGATAAAATACAAATTTTATTTATTTTATTCTTTTAGCCTAATGAAGAGATTGAATTAAGTACGTTACCCGAAACGTCCATATTCTGTCTTTCCGTATCAAACGGAAGGCCACGAGTCACAATTTCTTGCATTATTATTCCAGTTCCGTAGATATCGCCCTCTTTTGTTGGCTTTAAGGCAGGTTGGCGTACATATTCTGGTGCTTTCCACAAAAGTTCTAAAGAAATTATTAGCGAATAAAATGTTTTTGATAAAATTCAGGTATATTTATTTCTTTTTTATAGTCAATTCTTTATTGGCTAAAATCAATTTTTCAAAAATCAAATAATGTTTTATGCAAGTGATAGATGGTTAACAATAAACAGATGATCATTAGAGCGCAAAAACGCCCGCCATAAACATAATCTGTGTGTTCGCTGTTTGTGAGGGGTAGGGGTGAGTGGCGGTTGTGTGCGTTGGGGGTGTGGGCAAGGATACAAATTATGTGTATAAGCCAACGTTATACATTTACTTGTACTAACCAGGTTATGATATGTATTACAAATTATAATTACACCGAATGTCAAGATAATGTCAAGAATCAATTATTAATTGGATACAATGTCTACATCTAATGATACTCACTATTTGCAGCGGCACTTTCATCATCGTCGCGATTTTCCATTCCACTTTTCAAAACATCCAAACCAAAATCAGTCAATTTCAACACAAAGCGACTGTCTATAACGCAATTTGATGAGCTCAAGCTGCCATGATGATCCAATACGCTGCTGTGGATATATTGTAGTCCCTATAAATAAAGGTATGCAACTTTCATGAAACGGTAAACAGTAGGCGCGTATCCAGAATTCTTTGATGAGGAGGGATGGTGCTGCGGAATATCTGAAAAAATATTCCTATAAATTAAATTAGCATATGTGACGTGTCATGTTAAAAGCAGACACTTTTGGGCAGGTTATCAATTTTGAGGTTTTTACATATCTTAAATATTGAGATATTTTGTTCCACAACGCCGTTTTCTCCAATGAAATCGGACATTCCTAAGCGAAGATATTGAGTTCATAAGTTATGGCATTATAAAGTTGGAAATTGAGATATCGGCCTTTAAAAATATTATTGACAATGTTGAGGGTAGGAATTACCTTGAAAAAATGTCTCAAAAATACAAGATGCCAGTTATATTCCGGTCTGAATCTATCAGACAATATTTTTAACATTAATAATATCCCAAATTCGCAACAAACCCAAATTGTGAAAAAATCGCCCCTGGCAGATTTTTGGCTATATCTCCATTCACGATCATGCCCAAAAAGTGTCTGCTTTTGACATGACACGTCATATATATATGTAAAAAAGTGAACTTATAGCTCCCTTGAAAATTAACTTAAATTAACTTAATATTTACGAACCTGGAATACATCTGTCATGAGGGATATTTTGAAAGTCCAGTCTAGATTCAAAGCTTCATTCCCCAATATATCCTGAAATATAACCACAATTATTATTAATTATTATAAACCATTATAATGTAAACATATTTAAAAGAGTTGCCTAATTATTATATGGAATGGTTTCTATACAAAAACGATTCTCTTATAAACCATCATGCTCAAAATTTTCCCCTCGATACACCTGAGCACACATTTTCGTCCAAGAGCTCTCAAGCAAGCAGCAGTGGCGTAGCTGCCGGGGGACAGGGGGTTACAAAAATTGCCTATTTGGGCCCCCGCCCCCTAGTGCAAGGAAAAAAGAGGAAAAATAAGGGAGAAGAGGAAAAAGAGAGGAGAGAGAGGGGGAGAGAGGGAGAGGAGGGGGCAGAGAGTTCATTTGAGGTGGGAAATCCATACGATATGCAATACCATACGATTATATCAACAATACTTTGATATCAATAAGCCTGGCAAAATTGTCTATTTGGGCCACCCCCCGTACAGGGAAATTTGGTGGATTTGGGCCCCCGCCCCATACAGGCTTGCCCCCCCCCCCCTGGAAAATCCCAGCTACGCCACTGGCAAGCAGTGAATTACACTACACGGTTGAATGCATAGCAATGTAAGAGCTGTGGAGCTTCTAGCTGAAAATGGGCCTCTTTGATTGGTTTTTGACGAAACCTCAAGTGTTCCCTTCATCCAATCAGAAGAATTTTTTATATCAAACGAAAGCTAACACTTCCCCCTAAAGACACTTTTCGTCACTAGGTCAACAGATAACGCAATTCAATGTTATAGCAAGGCGAATGTGGAAAATCTGTTGAAAACTACCTATCCAAGCACATTTTTTGACCAAAATGTAGGTTTTTAAACGAAAATGAAAAAGTACACTTACATTGTCTATATACTAGCGTCACTAGAATGGCCAATTCTCTTTAAATTGCAAATCTTGTGCAAAAGGTTACTATTTTCGCCTGTTTTGTCATACAGTTGTAAATTCAATGAACTATAACTTTGCTAAAGAGCGCTTACAAATTGATTTGTATATCCTTACATTATAATTGCTAAAATGAACTTCGTTCAAAATAATACATCTACCTACACCATATCTTGGCATAAGTGGGCTCATTTTAATGTATCTTTAATACCTTTAAATATAAAATATTAAAATATATCATATCAAGCTTAAAGTTAGTAACTATTTTAAACTGTTGCCTTTTGGTAGTTCACAGCATCTTGCGAATGGTAGTGAGAATAAAAAAAAATTGCATTAATCATTACATAGCGAGTGTGTAGAAGAATTCACATATCACAGATATACTTTTGTAGGCCCTGTGGTTCTTGAGTTATGTTGTAAAGAGGGCTGAAACAACAACACCTTTGTAAAACGTACATACTAGTAACTCATTGACAAAAATAAATCAAGCAAGTTTTCAAAGTGTATGATTTGCAGAATGAACTTTTGCAAAACATCAAAGTGTTGTTTTTCAATAATGTATTGATTTAGATAATGAAATTTTTTTTTGGATTACTTCGACCAACAACACCTAGTCTACCCCTTAAATGCCCTGTTTTTGTCATCATAATTAATATTTACTAGCTGTTTGTTGGACACTTGACACCAGAATAAACATACAATACCTGAAGGCTTCCTTTGGGACAATATTCCACAAAAGCTGCAATATTAGGACTATCAATACAAGCACCAACAAATCGCACAATATTGCTGTGTTCTGCTCGCCGCATCTATAAACAAAATGGTGGATACATTAATGACGAATACGAGTAGAAAAGTCCATTTTAAGTGTTGTTGTTTAGATTAAACAATGGTACCTGTTGCAGTGTTAACGAATTTGTCGTAGGACACGATTTGTAGAAGCATCATTGAAGCGCTCGGATACGTGAAATATATCAATTGTGAATGAATAAAATAAGGAATAAAAAAGGAATACAGATTTGAAACAAGCCACTTGGCCAAACATTGTATTATAATTGGCCAAACATTGTATTATACTTGGTCAAGCATTGTATTATACTTGGCCAAACAGTGTATTACACTTAGCCAAAGATTGTATTATACTTGTCCAAACATTGTATTATACTTGTCCAAACATTGTATTATACTTGGCCAAACACTGTATTATACTTGGCCAAACATTGTATTATACTTGACCTAAGAATGTATTATACTTTGTCAAACATTGTATTATACTTATCCAATCATTGTATTATACTTGATCAGACATGAAAATATATTCACATTATCATAAGCAATGAAGGAAGTATATACGATCTAATCCAATACAAATTGATGTACAGATATCTGATTTCTTTAAACATGTTTATTGAGGTAAATTGTGGGAGAGCGTGGTGCAATGGTTAGGGTACTTGCCTTTAGTGCGTGAGGTCCCGGGTTCAATTCCCGGCGGTGGCAATTTGCTGGAAAAAAGTCTGAAATTAATTGGCAACTTCTCTAGATTAAATTCAGACTGCCGCTCTCCCCATGGTTCATTTAGAATTAGGTAAATGAATTATGAAAGTACTCCGTCCTTCGGAGGGGACGTTAAGCCATCGGTCACGTGTACAGAGAGCCATATCGCGCATGTATTTCGCAGCCAGTTTCATAAAGAGTAGGATGTTAACCCCTGGCTGTTTCCAACCCGTCCCGGTTCAAATGGACCATAATGGAAATAAGCTTCAATACAGGCTTTCTTGGGTTATCCAGGGTTGTCAAAAACCGGAACAAATCAAATTAAAAAAAATACCTTTCTCCGGTCCTTTCTGCGTAGACGGTCAAAACAAACTACAATCGGGAGTTCCGGGTCTACATCTATTGTCTGATAATATAATCGCAACTTCAACATAGGCCTACCACGTGACAAGCAAAAGCAGAAAACGTACCATATTTTGGAATTTTATTTGCCTAAAAACATTAATGTGTATTATTAGCGCTTAGGGACCGTTCATAAATACTTTGGTGGGGGGGACTGGGCAAAGTGTGGGGGGACACAAAAAGTTTTGAGTTGCAGAATTGGGGGGGACCAAAAAGTTTTGGTTACTAAAGGAGGGGGGTCAAAAAAGTTTTTAACAAGAAAATACCAAAAGAACAAGAGCATACAAAATTTTTGCGCGCTACGCGCGCATATGTACCAATAAAGCCCTTTTTACCCCGATTATGGCTCAAAATAGTGCAAAATAGACCTACATTTTTTGGCACGCTACGCACGCTCATTTCCAGTATCCCATTAAAGCCTTTTTGGAATCTCAAAGACTTTACATGTATGTATTCTATAGTCACTATAAGAAAAGGGTATATGTATGTATCCCACTGATAAATGATGCAACCAGCATTTTTTTTGTCTTTGACCCTAAATTTATATTTTGCCTCCCTGACCAAGAAAGCTGGCTATGCCCCAGATAAAACAGTCTTAAGTATTAAATTGAGTATGTGCCCAGATGTTGCTCTCAATTTCCAGTGGCATAGCGACGGGGGAAGTTGGGGGCATGTGCCCTGGGCGCCACTCTTAGGAGGCGCCAAATTGACCAATTCAGCATTGATTCTGCGCCCCTCTAAGCGATGAAAGTCAAAGTCATTTCAAAGATCAATTTAAGACCAATATTCAACTTCATTATAACCAAAATTAATTAATGGTAGGCCCTTTGTGCTCTGGGCGCAATGATTATTTCACAAGAATCGGGAGCAACACCCATCCTTAGACCTGGGTGCCACAAGCCCTAGCTACGCCACTGTCAATTTCCCTTTTTTGTGTTACTTTTATTTATTTAATTATTGGTTATAAGAATAAAACATGTATTTTCAAAAAATTAGAATGCATAAATTGAAATTAAACTTATACAAGTCACAGCATGTGACCTTCAACTTTCATGTTTTTTGGAAACAGGCCTATTATAAATAAATGTATGAACAAACATGCAGGCCTATAATTGTGACTGAGTTTGCACAAATGGAGTAGCCCCTCCCCAGACCTTTTTTAACCTCATGTAAGGGGGGGTCAAAAAAGTTTTGTATGTCTAAAGAGGGGGGTCAAAAAAGTTTTGTGGTTCTCTGGAGGGGGGTCAAAAAAGTATTTATGAACGGTCCCTTAATTGTTGTTAAATCCGACAATAAACATGATAAATGGGCGTCTATATGGAAAATACATTATATCGATTTTGACACGTGCTCGTGTGTCAGTACATTTCCATGGTCAGTAAAATACTATAGAGGAACCTACCATTTTTCTTGTATACACGTTCGATGTTTTATCCACATTAGACCCCAAATGTTTTTTCAGGAAATAAAAGATTAGATTACCATAAAAACGAAACAGTAATCTTTGGCGGGGTCTAATGCAATTTTTACATAGAATTTTCAACGTTTTTTCTATCCTTATTCTTGCTCAATTAAAAAAATATTTTGGCGTATATAAAATTAAAATAAAATTCTCTGCCTCATAAACGACATCAAATGTGCCACAATTGGGTATCACGAATCGTTATATATGATGTGCAGTTAATATTCATATTTTCTTTTATACAGAGGATGCTTCAGTTTTGACAGGAAAAATATTTTCTTGAAAACCCTCTCACTCGGTTATTTCAAAAAGGTAACCACGCTTCCCTAGAATGTGCAATAAATTAGCATTAAACATTTTCTTATTTTAACAGCATTCTAGAAACTCTTGCAGTATGGCGAAATGTGGTGTAATTTACAACCTGGGTGTTAATGTATAACATCGACAATGCCTCTAATAATGAGCGTTCGTGTTAAATAATATAGCATTGTCAACAAATACAAACGTGTCAACGAGTCTTTCCCTAGGCTTTTGTACAATTGTCTGTCCCGGAATGACGAAACCACCGATGAAGATGAAGATGCTGATGCTGCTGCTGATGATAAAATATTAAAATAAGACGAAGAAGAAGGAGGTGTACAACTTAGAAGAAGGCAATAAAAGTTATATTCTAGTGCTAGTACCACTAATAATAATGTTGATAACAATGATAAGAAAAATTAAATAAACATACATTCATCATTTCCATCAGGAGATCCCGCGTAATGTCCACTTTGTGTTTCTGAATGCGTTTCACAACAACCATTCTACCCTGAAAAACAAAGATTTTGGCGGGAAAAGTTTAAAACGAATAACTAGCACCTGTTAAACGGTGGGGGGAAGTTCTATCATTATAATTTCTTAATTTGTGTAATTTCGCCCGACAGATTAAACGTGGGTACTCTATTGTGTAAAAACCGTTTTATTGAACAGCAGACAGCAGAAAATTGAAACGATACCACAACAGCAGAAAGATGTTCACTTATATGACGTTTGGGTTGGTGTTACGTACCTCAGTGACAGTTTCATGCTAAGACTTAGCACTTTCTCAAATTGACTGACCACTTCCTGCACCTCGACGACTACTATCGGTTGGCGCTGACGAAGATCCCAACCTGCATCTCCACACTGAACCCATCTCAAGACTACTTGTGTACAGGCTTCATGTCACAAGATCTGTTATCATCGCTGCTTTGCCTATCATACGACTTAAAAATTTTGCCTACCTATTGTCTTTTAACTAGAAAAAGGACTTCTATATACTGTGACTTTTTGCAGAAGTGATCTCCTGGTGCTCCTTATGCATGCAACCGATGGCGCTGTAAGGAGTTGGTCGTAGATATGCGGAAGAAAGTAGTTCCCTTCATCTCTGTTATGAGTGCTTTTGGCCCCATCTCTCTTATCCAGATGTTTTCCTTTGTATATCTCCTATTTCTATTTTGTTCTCTGTCTCTGAATTGGGACTCCTCCTATCCAATTACGTGATTGTCCTCCACTACGTGATCTGTTATTGCGGATTTATGTCCTCCCCAGCAATGGAGGGGAGCTTGTTCTGCTTCATTTCTATGTCCCTTGACCTTAGTTCCAAATACTCTTGATGTTTCTCTTGGTTCATACTGCAGTTACTGTCCGTTTTCCTATACACAATACACAGTGCTCTCACCATTGACGCGTGACCTATACAAATGATGCATGTTGGGAGAATGGACACTTGCCTAGTTAACATCACTGTGTGAAAAATAACCAGCCAATATTTTATTTATTCTCCAAAACTTCTAGCAAATATATTTCTCTAACATGACCTAAAATTACAGCTAGGTTAGATGTTCAGAAATGGTCGCACTTTTGTAAAATATGAGTGAGGGCAAGGCATAGCTAGCCAACTCCCCGTGTTAATTGAATGGAGATTTGACCGAAAATATTGGTATCGGACCGCTCACTTCTGAAGGATGCCACAAAAACGGTAAAAGCTACATTTAAATTATTTAAATAGGTTCTAGAAAATAAAGTTTTGTAACATGTCCTAAATTTTTAGCTAATTTAGATGTTTGGAGAGGGTCGCACTTTTGTGTTTTAGGAAGGATATGTAAACGACAGATAACACCAAAAATATGAAGAAATTATTTCCAAACGGTGTTAAGTCAACAATCATTATGTTGCTCATTTTGAAGAATGCTGGTTAACAAAAAGCAGGTCTTTGTCTCATTTTCGTGAACAATGGTACACATACCATTGTTTCCTTTCGTTTCCTTTATAATCGGTTACCCAACTGAAGCTATAATACCAGGTTTATTGCGATGTCGCACATTGAAAACAGACACTTGTACACAACCAGAGAAGATCTGATTTAATCAGTTGAGCTGCTTCAATGAGTGTTATCTTGGTTTAATAGCTTTTAATGGGGTTTAAGTCCTGCACAGGTCGAGATGAATTCTACTGTAGACATGACTGCATCATGTTTATCTCAATCGAGGTATGGACTCTCATACACAGTCAGATGTTTGTTTGACAACCCGCTTTTCTTTTCTTTGGGGTGGACTAAAATAAGGAAGGACTGTCATCCCTGTGGATTTATATAGGACTAGTTTGTTTAAAGGCCCATTCAGGGTAGCCACATAAACTTCTGACTTTTCCTGTTTTTTGTCTTCCTCTTCTGAACTATTTTATCATTCCTGTTCATTAATCTCCTTAACTAAGTCCGTGCTGGAATGCAAGTTTGAAATGCAGGTATTGATCGGTATGCGTCCTTTGAGACACACTAGTAATTTGATGGATCCGTCTTGCTTTTTGACATCGAGCATGTCGAATCACATCGAATATGTGATATTGCCAGTTTTATAAATTTGATTGATATTTGAACAACCACAGTCGTCCACTTTTCATTAAAATATTCATCAATTTTACTTGAAATTTTCATTATTTATCAATTTACTCACTTCCGCATATTTATGAATAACTTCTTACAGCGCCGTCTACGTCAGCACCTACCGGAAGCAGCCGTTGAGGGCAGGAATTGGTAGCTCAATTCTAGAAAATACTAAGTCTTGGCACAAAACTGTCATTGAGGTACGGAACATCATCCTAAATTTTGGATGCGTAAAAGTTACGCAAACGACATGTGTTACAGTGCCCGTATAGCTGTATTGTAATTTCAGCCTGTCTGCAAGAAAACTTATGCGCACACAATTATGATGTAGTCCTAGGTTTCTGGTGGTATACAAATCTCAACCCTTTTTGGAGTAAGTTAGGGGTTCTAGATCACGATGCCCCTTTAAGCTAATGCACAATTACATTATCTGCATGAATGGCTATGGATGACAGGGTACTCCAGCAACAAAAATCAACGGTTTTGCTATATCAATTACAACATTTGATGTCTTCGAATAATAGGGTAATAAGGATATTGAACTGAGTGCAATGCATTAGTCAATATCACACGCGCCGTTGAGTTGTTGCATTCAGCATTAGAGCCTAATGCGGCCCATACACATTTAGGAAAAATAACTTGAATTAAAACAAGGCAAGACTACAACTTGTCAAGACAATCAATCACTGCATATCAATGGTATTGATGTATCGATTGAGATGAGTATTTACTACAACCGCGATGAAAATGTCAATCGATACCATTAATATATTTAACTTGTGCAATGATTGATATTCTTGATAAACCTGACCAGTGGCCGGATAGTGTTTTAATTTAAGATATTTTTTTCCAAAATGTTCAAAGTAAAATAACAAATGTACTCGAAATATATGACGTATAATGAACTCGTGCAAATTCATTAGTGAAGATAATCGCACTTGCCATGCTGTTATTGCATTAAGCTCTCATTTATTGCATTTAGCTCTTCAGACTGCGGCTCTCGAGCTAAATGCAAAAAACCCACGGCGCATGCGATTATAGATTAATGCGTTGCACAAAGTTCACTATCCTTATCATCATGCACGGGAGAAGAATACATAACGGTGAATGGGCACTAAAAGTATATTGAGGTACGTGTCACACAACTTGACAAGTTATTACTTACTTGGTACATAGCCACATTTGCAAAAACTTCGTCCGCTGCTCTGTCATGCTATTCAATACAAATACATACAGGCCTCATTATTTATTTATTTATTTATTTATTTATTTATTTATTTATTTATTTATTTATTTATTTAGTTAGTTAGTTAGTTAGTTAGTTAGTTAGTTAGTTAGTTAGTTAGTTAGTTAGTTAGTTAGTTAGTTAGTTAGTTAGTTAGTTAGTTAGTATTTTCCATTCACTTGTTCATTAATTTTTATTCAGCCATTCACCCACTCACTCATCCATCCATTCATTGTCATTTATTCATCATTAATTCCGTCATTCATTCATCATTCATTCGTCACATTGTTTCTATGATTTAATTATCCAATCCAATAATATGTGAACGTCCATCACGAATCGCTCGTAAAGTCGGCAAATTGTATTCTGAGTTACAGTGCAAAATGTGCATAAAGGTTGCATTTATATGTACCTTAAATTGGTGCTATATGTTTCTCATTTTCCTAGTGCATGTCAAACACCTTTTAAACCAATCATTAATCATATTGTTGAAGAGCATAATAAGCTTCTACTTACTTATAGAATTTGTAAATAGCTCTAGCTCTAGTCTTTGTTTGCTTTAGCTAAATCCTGTTCAAGTGGTGGGTTAACCAACAATTGACAATGTGAGGACATTCCTGAACCTCGTTGACTTGAGGATGATTTGAAGTGACCGCCAATTATGACCATTTGATATTTAATACCAGCAATTATTTTGTTTTGCTTTTTTGCTAAAGGAACAACGTTTAACAACTTGAGCCATAACTCCGCTTCTGGATATCGTTTGAAGGCTTATGATATTATATTTTCTAAACACGGAAGAAAACAAAATTGACCAGGACCGACTTTACGGCGTTTCGTGGTGGACGGTCACATATATTCTTTGCATGAAAATAATATTATCAGACTTACGTTTGATACTGATTTTAAAGACGCCCCTGTAGATTTGCCAATATTTTTAAACACGAGATCGTCCCACTTGATTTTCCATGACATATTGGAGAGCTCAGCGTCCATCTTCATCTTCCTGTAATTAACGGAAGGACAGTATATTCAAAACACAAATGTGTAAACCATTGGTAATTTTCTACATTTGACACACTCACGGGAAGACTAGATTTACTTTCTTATGTTTGAAATAAGAATACTCATTTTATTCTGAATATAGAACTAGAGGAATTGTTTTTTCACATGTTACTTTATGTTAGCTGTTATTAAAATGGGCATAATATATGCAACCTCGTGTGCTACATTAACATTATTTTCCTAACTTCTAAATAATTTACACTCTCAAAAATATGGGTCGTTAATATTTTGTGGTCCAAAATGTGTAAACTTACACTAAAATTACCACGTAGTTTTAAGAGAGTGAAAATGTTGATATACATTTACACGCTTGTGAAGGTACATATAACACTTATGTTTACTCTTTTAAAACACATTGTACTTGAACGTCATCCCAAGCGCTTGTATTTAGACAGATTCATTGAGTACCTTAATTAATTAAGACATAAAAATAATTCATTACCATGGTCATCTTTGCATTATAAACAAAACATACACATTTATAAATTACATTAAAATATATCGTCACTGGGCGGGAAAAACCTCATAATTATGTACTTTTTGCCCTTGAACATGGATGAATCAAACCATTACACCTACAAGGCTTTATTCATTTTCAAGGGCCAAAAGTAAATATGAAGTGTTTCCTGCATGTACTTTTGGCCCTTGAACATGGATGAAACAACCTTGTCAATATAAACTCTACACCTACAAGGCTTTATCCATGTTCAAGGGCCAAAAGTCACGCCAAAAGTACATATGAGGTTTTTCCCGCCCAGTGACGATATAGTATTGTATATAGGTCAAACATACTTGTAGATAAGAAAGCCTAAAATTATGCCAATGACTATAAGTCCAGCCACAGATATTCCGGCTATTGCTATAGGCGAAACAGTGTCTGGAAAAAAAATAGAAAATAGCAAATTCGAAAAATAAAATGGCTGATGAACTGTTTGCAGCAGACAAAAAGCTTGCTCTTCTGTCAATTTTCACGGAAACCTTCAGTGTTAAGAGCACTTATGAGTTAAAATACGTTATTACCTTCTTGACGACAGAGCGGATTCTCATTTTCAAATCCACAAAATGGAGTATCAGGTGGTGGTCCGTCTGCCCCTCCTGGCCAATGTATATCACCTTCAATAACAATTTGACCCGTTGATCCGTAATAACTTGCCACAACCTATGTTTATGAAATGAAACATTATTAACACATTTTCTAAAAGTTTAAACTGACTTTCAGCACAAAAATCCAACTAACCTTGAATTTTCGATGTGTGACACACATCTTCATCAGAAGAAGTCCTAGGATGTTGTGATGGACTTGCCCTTTTGTTGATCATTGGCGACTTTTGGTCTAATGAGGGCGTTGTAGAGGGTTGGCAATTCAAGTCTTTGATCACGATTTAGTTCTGGCGTTTTCTTCTTGATCTGGAGGGCCTCCCCCACTAAGCGGGGGTACTCACGATCACCTTGGCTAAAACCTTAGTGGATTCCCAGTCAATATTGTGACGAGATTCGGTTTTATGCTCTGCGACAGCAGAGGGTTTGCGGCTGGGGGCAGTTGACTTCAGGCGGCATAGGAAGCGCAACACGTGACGTACGAGGCTGGCGAAGATACAGGGCTGACAGCCCCATTCAAAATACACGGTTAGCAATTACAAATGGAAAATTAACATACTTGCAATGTGGTACACTGTCGTACCCCGACGGTTTTAGAGTAAGATAATTTTGCTTTGACACCACATAACAAATTTAGAATTGTTTGTGAAGATTTCATGATTATGTGTTAATCCAATGGCGACCTCAAAATTGGCGATATCGCTTCCATCACCGCCTTGTTGACTTATGCTCCTTCTACAACGCCCTCATTCGACCAAACGTCCCCAAGGATCAACAAAAGGGCAAATCCATCACAACATCCTGGGACTTCTTCTGATGAAGATGTGTATCACACATCGAAAATTCAAGGTTAGTTGGATTTTTGTGCTGAAAGTTTAAACTTTTAGAAATTGTTTATCACCAGCACGTATGAACTTAGGGGCCGTCCATAATTTTCGCCATTTTAAGTTATGCACAAAGCGTGCGTAAGAGGGGGGAGGGGGTAAAATTTTTGGGCATGTGTGCATAAGAAAAATGGCGATTTGTTTCAGCAATAAAAAAAATATGAAAGTGTAAAATAATGGTATTTTCCCAACATTTTATTCATAGTTAATAACCTAAGAAAATTTTAATGAAATTGTTTAACAAATATACCAATAGTGATATTTTCTTTAACGTTTTATTTCGAGTCTATTATGCACAGCGGTCCTATACGTTTTGCATGCCATAAGGAATGAATGGTGTTAAACTTTATCCGAAAGTTTATCTGATATGAAGAAAGAAAATAAAAATGCAAGGAGACCTTCACACCATTCCTACAGTTTAATTTTGATTTATATAGTGGGTACTCCTGCACCAAAGTTGCATCGTATATGCCCGCACTAAAGTATCCACATAGTATTTGGATCAGTAGTAGGCCCCTACTCATGCAAAATTTTCGCCATTTTATTTGTGCATAACTCGAGGGGGAGGGGGGGTAAAAAGTTATGCACGCTTTGTGCGTAAGTGAAAATGGCGAAAATTATGGATGACCCCTTACATTCGAGTATTATTGACACATATATTTACGGAAGCGTCTAAGTACCACGACTTGGCAAGATCTTGCCATCTTGCCATGTCGACATATTATCAGCATTATGTTAACATGCCAAGATGAATTATCACACCAAAGCAACTTAGCAAAGATTTATGTTGTCACCCTGTGTTGTCATAGCGAGTTAAATTATCCCGCCAAGTGAAGTAAGCAAAGAAAAGAAGTGGATGTTGACATGGTATTAATTATCACGCCAAATTAACTTAACAAAATGATATGTAGACCCCGGATGTACATGTAGGCATGGTGAGGTAAATCAAAAGTATTCTGTGGTGTCAAAGTACATTAAGGTTACTGTTGGTCAATGTTATATTAAGGTTACGCATTGATTTTTTGCCCATATATTGGAACTCCATTGGTAAAGAACTCAACTATGGGAGTCTTCGTCGGATATACACCAATCTGGAATGCCTAATTTCAATATGTTAATGAGAAAGAATACAGTACGGTAGACTATAGTTATATAGTTAATAACGATGTATATGTGTCAGTAATTCCATATTAAGGAAATACTCACCTTTACAAGTACAACAATTTATGTTAAGGTCCCCTAAACTTAAGTTTTAAGAATTCCATTTTCCAAATATATCGGACCACCTTCCTGTAATCTAACATCTCTAAACTGCATGATTCTTATTTATCTATCTAAAATCCAGTAGTCACGCTCCCTTAATTTTAATTTCCATCAGAGCAATATTATCAATTTTAGCACCGCTGCATTCACTGCATTCCGTTTTTGTGAATTTTAAAAATAAATTTTCTCTGCTATTTTTAAAAATAAATTTCTTATGGTCTTCTATAATCTCACCTCAAATTTATCCCCTTTGAAGTCGTACAGTGAGTAATCAGCATCTCTGTCGCCGGTAGCTGTGACTGCTACTGTACCTGCTATTCCTAAAAAAATAAAATGAATTGTGTTACAAAATATGGAAGTTGTGTGGGGTGCGGTACATTAGTAATCTCCATATTAATTTGTAAGCACTCTTTTAGCAAATTCATTGAATTTACAACTGTATGACAAAACAGGCGAAAATAGTAAGATTTTGCACAAGATTTGCAATTTCAAGAGAATTGGTCATTGCTCATTCTAGTGACGCTAGTATATGGACAATAGTGCTTTTTCATTTAATGACATAAAGTTTGAAAAATATTGTTATTAGTAATCACCATATCAATTTGTAAGCGCTCTTTTAGCAAATTCATAGTTCATTGAATTTACAACTATATGACAAAACAGGTGAAAATAGTAAGTTTTTGCACAAGATTTGCAATTTCAAGAAGAGAATTGGTCATTGCTCATTCTAGTGACGCTAGTATATGGACAATATAAGTGTGCTTTTTCATTTAATGACATAAAGTTTGAGAAATATTGTAAAGAACACTTAAGGGTTTGGCTTTTAAAACCTACATTTTGGTCAAAAAATGTGCTTGGATGGGTAGTTTTCAGCAGATTTACCACATTCGCCTTGCTATAACATTGAATTGCGTTATCTGTTGACCTAGTGACGGAAAGCGTTTTTAGGGGACGTGTTAGCTTTCGTTTGATATAAAAAAAAATGTTGATTGGATGAAGGGAACACTAGACTGCGCTGCATTCCCTTTTTTTTTGATAAACAATTCATACGTTTCCATGCATGAAACCATTTTAAAAAAAATCTATGACGAAACACATCACATCTCCAGTGACTGCCCTGCCCAGAGAAAAAAGGACTGCGGTAGTTGGATATGACCTGTGTGACCCACCATATCTTAACACATAGACTCAACCTCTTTCATCTCAAATCTGAGATGAATGTTAATGAAGTAAACATCAATGTGGGTGGTAAATCTTAACCAATAACAGATAGGCAAGCATACATGTTTATGCATTAGCCCAACCCACTGTGTTCACTGAACCCAACCCACGTGGTGTAGCTCTATCTGGGTCAGGTAATTCAGATGTCCTTTTACAAATTAAGCGTACTGTTAGCCGTCCAGCGCGTATTATTTGCACAAGGTCCATTGTATACGCTTGACGTCGCGCACATATACGCGATGGTTAACGGAAATCTGAATAAACCACAGGATATGTGCATAAACAACCAAGACTGTATGTTAAATGAGGTAACATCATAGCCACTATAGAGTGCATAGTTCATTGTAATTTCCAAATACAGTAGACCAGTTTTCTCATGAATAGCTGAGCTGTTGAATCAGAACAGGAATGATGAGTTTTACATGGTCAGGTCAGAGAGATTAGGGAATGATAAATTAAACTGGTCTACTACAGTAGACTAAGGGAACACTTGAGGTTTCAACAAAAACCAATCAAACCACAGCTCTTCGATGCTATGCACTCAACCGTGTAGTGTAATCAAAGACTGTATTGAAGACAATCACTGCTTGCTTGAGAGCTCTATGACGAAAATATGTGCTCAGGTGTATCGAGGTGGAAACTGTGCGCACGATGGAATCGTTTTTGTATAGAAACCTTTCCATATGTTGCAACCATGATACACTTCTTATAAAGGGTTTTATGTCGAGTCAATGGTGTCTAGTTACAAAATTTGGGGTCATACGCTTTATAGAAAATGTGGTCCCTGTTTTCAGTGTTAACTTTTTCCAATGCGCAATACGTCACTTATACGTCAATTTTAGAATTGCTGCGATTTACCTCAAAGCTGGTGGATACAGGAGGGAAAATCAAGCGGAGGTCATTCAAGGAACCAGATAGATTTCATAACCATTAATGACAGATTTAGAAGAGCAGTGAAACATGCGAAGACACATCCAGGGGCAGATTGCGGAAGTGATCATATTCCAGTATTATGCACACTTCGTTGTAAGCTGAGAAAGTTGAAGAGAGCGAAGATCACGAAGAAGGTAGATTTTGAACAGCTGAAGAAACCAGAGATCCGAATGGAGTATTCCATCAAAGTGGAGAACAGGTTTGAGCAACTTACAGACGAAGGAGAAGAGATGACATGGGAATCAATGAGGGATATCTTGGTTGAAACAGCAGAGGAATGCCTGCGAGAAGCGAGAAAGTAAAAGCAAGTGGATGACAGAAGCAATTCTATCAATGATGAGAGACAGGCAAAAGATCATGGACAAGGATTCGAAAGAATATAGAGAGTTGGACAGGCAAATAAAGAAACGTTGCAAGGAGGCCAAAGAGACCTGTCTGAATAGTGAATGTGCCAAAATTGAGAGTCAATTTGGAGAGAATCTGAATGTGTACCAGAGGATAAATGAGATCTCAGGCAGGAAATCAGGCTGTTCAAGCTCTTGGTGCATCAAGGCAAAGAATGGTAATATGCTGGTAGGGAAAGATGATGTAATGAAAAGATGGATTGAATATGTTGGGGAGTTATTTCACGATGTAAGGGACGGTTTGCCAAGCTTTCCCGATTCTATTGAGGGTCCTAAGATATTGCAGTCAGAGGTTCGATCAGCTATAAAAATGATGAGCAGAAATAAGGCTGCTGGGCCAGATGGAATAGTTGTTGAAATGATTGAAGCATTAGAGGATTATGGAATTGAGAAACTGACAGGAGTCATCAACAGAATGTATGATGATGGGATATTTCCGGAAGACCTGAGCAAATCAATCTTTATTGCTCTTCCCAAGAAACCTGGCGCTGTGGATTGTGAACAACACCGTACAATTAGCCTTATGAGCCATGTTACAAAGATAATTCTAAGAATCCTGTTACTTCGTGCAAGAAGTAGAATAAAACCTGAGATTGGTAAAGAACAGTTCGGCTTTGTAGAAGATGCCGGTACCAGGAATGCGATTTATGTCTTGAGAATGATAACGGAGAGAGCGGTAGAGATGCAGAAGGATGTTTCATTGACTACTCAAAAGCCTTTGACAAGGTGAGATATGATCAGCTTTTTGAAGATCTTGGCAGGCTAGACCTGCATGGAAAGGATCTGCGACTGTTGCAGAATCTTTATTGGAACCAAACAGCGTGCATAAGGGTGGATGGAGATCGTAGTGAATATACAAGCATTAAGAGAGGAGTCAGACAGGGATGTGTGATGTCACCAGATCTCTTTAATTATTACAGTGAGCTGATTCTAAGGGAGCTAGAAAAGGAAAATGGTCTCAGTATAGGTGGACATAACATCACGAACATAAGATATGCAGATGACACTGTCCTATTAGCTGAGTCTGAGGAGGATCTGCAAAGGCTTCTTGATGTGATGGTTCAGGAAAGTGAGAGGAAAGGTTTATCGTTAAATTGCAAGAAGACAGAATGTGGTATCAAAGACTGAAAGCCCAACATGCATATTGAAGGTGAAAGATCAAAGAATTAAGCAAGTTTCCTCCTTCAACTACCTTGGCAGTCTAATCACAGAAGATGCCAGATGTATTAAGGAGATTAAGAGAAGGATTGCACTGGCTAAGTCTGCATTCTCAAAATTAGACAAGATCCTAAAAAACAGTGCCCTCAGTATAGAGACCAGAATTCGGGTACTCAACTGTTATGTCGTCCCTGTATTAATGTATGGAAGTGAAGCATGGTCAAGAACAACAGACATTAAAAGAAGATTGGAGAGCTGCGAGATGTGGTTCCTTAGAAGAATGATGAAGATCCCGTGGACTGATAAAGTGTCTAATGACGATGTCCTAAGTAGAGCAAATGTGAACAGGAAGCTGTTACGTGAAATCAGAGTTAAGCAGCTCAAATTCCTTGGTCATATCCTCAGAAAGGATGGTTTCGAGAACCTAGTATTGACAGGAAGAATAGAAGGAACAAGGAGCAGAGGCAGGAAGAGAGTGATGTGGTTATCAAATCTGAAAGAATGGCTAAAAGAAAGGGGGAGCTGAACATAAAGCGACAGAGCTTCTGGAGATGGCTTATAACAGAGAATTGTGGCATGACATGATCGCCAACGTCTTAGGATATGGCACCTAGAGAGAGAGAGAGAGAGAGAGCGATACCTCAAAGCAAAGGGAAACATGAAAAAATCAAGCGGAGGTCATTCGAGGTCAAGGGTCGTCTAGGGGTCAAATTTTAACTGCGCTTGTGGGGGTGAGTGTGTGTAAGACGGTGTAAGCCTCTGCGTACCTTCAATCGTTGCTTAAAATAGTGAAATGTCAAAATGTATGTCCACGGTTTTTAAAGTGTACAAGATTAGAAAAGGAGAACAAATTAGAAAAAATAAGGGGAAAGAAAGAAGTGGCCCACAATAACCCAATGCATCTTCTGTGTGACACGTTTCGCACTAGAATTCATCTTGATCATGGTCCAAAATAGTGTAAAACTACCAATTTTTGCACATTGTACCAATACTGCCCTTTGAAAACTTTACAGTATCTTTAAAAAATATCTAATAAAAAACGTATAAATGCTACCCAAAATACCGGGCCAATATTATGGCCTAAATTATGCAACCCGGAAACTGTTCATCTTTTCCCCTACCAAAACTGGGAAGACAATTGTGTCCCCTCCCTCCCCTCCCCCACAAAAAAAAATGGTTACATCCCTGATTGAGCTCAGTACCTCCCTCCTTCACCAGACCAGAGTTGCGTATCATAACGGCGCAGCGTTGCCCCATCAAACACCAACCTTCAAATGTTGAGTTCCACATCTTTTTCACCATGGCAGCTCCGTCCCTAACACTACCGTTCTCTGCTAGAGTTTGATTGACGACATTGGCGTAGAGTATGAGCGTATCGTGGAAAGCACCAGCAAAATAGTTGGTCTATTAAAAGAAAATCGAACAATCAATCATTGTCTACTGCCACAAAAAACAAAATGTATTATATAGTATCAAATCAAAATGCAGCAAAGACTTTACACATGCACACCTCTGAATGTGGATTACAATAGACAATAGGACATTTTCAATAAAATAATTCGTCGGCTTCATTCCACGATGGCGTTAGGCGCGGTGGGGTACCGCGAATAAACAACTTTTCGAAATAATCGGGTTTTAAGAAATACCAATATAAAGTCACGCCTGAGAAAACGTTGCATCCCCTGACAATAATTATTACATTAAACACTTAAAAACCAAATAAAGTCCCAGTATTGAACCCTCGGGTACACCACACATCACCTTTTCATACATGAGATGTAACATTATCATACACACGGTTTTCTACTTGAGATGTAATTTGTGAACCACGTTTGAGATATTCCACGGGAGCCAAAATGTTATAATTTATCCAACAAGATATTGTGGTCTATGGTATCAAATGCTTTCGACAAATCCACGAAAATACCCAAAGTGAACATATTATTATCCACAGCCTCGCTTGTATTTTTAAGAAATCTAGTACAACCATGTACGTGGAATGCTTAAAATATCTAAATCAATATTTTAAACAAAACATTGTTTTTGAGCAAAAACATTATAGCATCTGTTGTGTACAATTCGTTCCAAAGGATGAAAAAAGTGGGTAAACAGATACAGGATTATAATTACCAAATACTTCAGAGCTGATGTCCTTTTTATAGATGAATATAACTTTGGCTATTTTCATAGCATCAGAAACTATCATAAGACAGAGGTTAATGCTCTGCATGCTGAAACCATATAAACTTCAACATAAAGAGTCCAAGTTTTGAGATATTTTCTCAAAATATTAAGAGCTATCTTAAGAAACAGATTTGCCGTATCCTACTTGATTCTACTATACTCACGTAATCGCCTTCAGGACGCGTCCAGTTATGCACTTTCAGCTGTCGTTCAGTTATTTTGCGTTCAAACTCAGCATATTCTGGAGTACTGGGTTCGTAGAGTCTGATATGTAGAAGAGCGGCATATGCTTTTCTGACTTTCTCGTCTAAACCATCATTCTGTTTAGAAACACGTTCATAAAATTCACATTTTTTTTAATGAGTTTTTATTTACACCGGGCGTAGTGCGAGTTTTGACAAAAAGTCGACACAAATTTCGAGCTCCTGTTTTCCCCTTTCCTCTTACCTCCATTCAAAACTTAATATTCCTCGTTATGGTTCAAGTAAAAACTCATATCCCTCTTAAGAACCACAATGAGATTGACTGATTTTGAGTTGATCAGCTCGCAACAGGAATTCGTTGAGAAGGAGGTGGTTCGCTTGGCACGGCTGTTTGATGTGATTATTTAACAAAACATTATAATGTTCATTTCTAGACCTGGACAATACCAACAGCTATCACACTAATATACACATTATGTTTGTAGATCATTTAACAAAACATTATAATGTTCATTTCTAGATCTGGACAATACCAACAGCTATCACACTAATATACACATTATGTTTGTAGCTATTTTTAACATAGGTTTTTGTATCTTTGTTAACTCATTCATCTTTTTCTGCTTTTTTGTAGTTTTTTTTCTATAAACAGTATGTTTGTGTGCAAATTGAGGGCGCTATTTACATATATTTTTTAAATATTATTTAGCCGAATAATATATGTAAATTATTCGTTATATATTGAAAATGTCATTGTTCCTTATTCCTCTTTTCCTGATGTTTTGATTACATTATACCAGTGTCTACCCTTTGTAAAGATGAAAACAAGATTTATGATAAATAGCGCCATCAGTGTTCACCTTTCCTTAAAAAATGACTACATTTTACATGCCATCATGCAAACAACCTTTTTGGAACAAAGTCAACAAACAGGGCAGAGTGCAAGTATTGGTGCTTTAGAAATCGCTCTATCCATAAACGTAGCTCCATTGATGTTAAACAGTATTTTAATGATAGTAATATCACCACACGTCGCACTATGCAGGTTCTGCAGCAGTACCCATTTGTGTTGCATAACTTTTACGTTTCTATAAACTCCTACAATATCACAGGATGGTAAATAGATGTTTGCTGTTGGATTATTTGAAACATCAACACTTGCTGGAAAATGACGGTATTTGAATAATGTTAAAACTGTTGAAACTAGGAACATTTTTGGTGTTACATGTTGAACTTTTGAAATTGGAACTTTTGAACATTTGGAACTTTAATTGTTGGAACTTTTGAATATTTGGAACGTTGGAACTTTTGATAACCATATACCATGACTACCGTACAATATATAGCCGTATTATTTAGCTCTTAATCAGCACAGGCAACCAACAGTTCTGCATATAGACGAATCTCACCAGCCAAGTCATGGTCAGGACTTGATCGGCCATTACTGGGTCCCCGCTGCACCAAACTGGTGTTCTGACCGGCAAACTGTGCGAATAAAAGCCGCCTAACGCCTAGAGAAGATACAAGGACGAGGAGGGTTAATAATAGAGATAATTCCCGTAGAGGTAATCCCGTCGCATCTATTCATACATAGTTCTTTTGTCCGCAAGTAATAGACATCCATTTAAAGTACCGTTTGATATGGCGTATGACTTTATTTTCTTTGTAACGCACGTAAAAGGCAATAGAACATGATTGTAGAAGCTGTGTGTTTTGCCGAGGGAATTCTATTGTGTTGTAAACTTTCATCATTCTTTTGTCTACGTGTGTTTTCGCCGCAGGTGTAAAACGGGTGATGGAATGCAGTTTAAAATTCCCACCAAGGATGAATCCTTTCACATTTTGGGTGCATTGTAGCCGACGGGGACCTAGTTATGGCTGCCAGTTAGGTGTAGGAATGCGTGAATTGAAATCCGTCTATACACGCGGGTGTATTATAACTGTGCTGATCGTGTATGCGGATGAGACGGCAATTACTCGCTACCTCGAGTCGCGCGTTAAACTGTGCTTCGCGCGTTGACAATGGCGCGCCGTATTATATGCGGTAGTCGCATGACTGAAAACTTACTTTTTTTTAGTATAACTTAATTAATTTAAGATTCGGCCTCGTGGTAATATATTTCCTGTATTCTGTTTAATTAATAGTGTGTAAATCGACATTGGTACTAATATAACTGAAGTGCTATCATAACTGTTGTCTCCTGTCATAGTACACGAATCAGAGTAATTGTTAAAATTTACCTGATTCCATCGGTAATTTCCCCACCAAAACGTATTATTAAATGGGTAAAATGCAAGGAACGCGTACTCGCCATTGATGAAACCAAGGTCATACGCAGCCGCCATGGCTTCGCGTACCTCTTGACCTCGGCCACTAAGAATAATTACTGAAATAAACAAGAGGCATACACTAAATTAATTTTAAAACATGCCTCATCATTGGGGCTCACTACACATTCATAATTGTTTCAATAGATAAAATGTTATTTGTTTTTGTATTTCATGCTAAAAAACAAATTCGAACTTTTATTCATTTCATATCGTTGCAAAAAAAACCTAAAACAACAACAATAATAGTACAAACACAAAAAAGAATACAAGCACAATATACAAACAATACCAGTGGGAAATACTTTTAAAGGACCCTCCAGACTTCTCAATCAACGTATAACACGCGTTACACGCGATGCTACACGCCCACCTTCAATCCAAGCATCCTAAACCCCGACGGTTCTTTATTCCGACGGTTCTTTAGTCCCAGGTTCTTTAATCCGACGGTTCTTCATCGAAGGTTCCATTCCGACGGTTCTTTATTTCGAACACCCGCCGATTTTTAAAAAAGGTTCAATCCGAATACAAAACGGTTGAACCGTAATTTTAAGTGGCGTAGTCTAGTCCGAATATGAAAATAGGCTCTATAGTCCGCAATTTTGAAAGGTTCAATAGTCGCGAATATATGCAAAAGGTTTCTAATGAAATTTGAAAAAAGGTTCTCTAGTCCGAAAGTTGAATTTCGGTTCTATTGTCTCGAAATGATACCATTTGTCCGAATTGGTAAACGGGTTCTATAGTCCGAATTTGACTTTTAATCATTTGTTTCAGCGCCAAATCATCAATTGTTAAATCAAATCCGTCAGTTCAACATGGTTGGTTTCTCTGGATATTTTTCGTAGCCATTGACGCCTCCTTTATTCTGGTGATATTTTCTTCATTTTTATCCGTTTTTCATTCCATTATAATATTATATACTAGTAATACTCTACGATGTATTCGGGCATTGTCGAGTTCAAATTTTCATAGCGCCATCCCTTCATGTAAATGCTGCGGTTGTTTCATTTAAACAAATTTTAACAAATTAGTTTACAGAATAGTTAAAGTATAGTTTTAGTTGCGACTTGGGGGGGTGGCTGTGTTTATAAAATGTTTCAATGTACTGGTGTCTGTGATTAAATGATCTATCATTTTCGAGGCTTTTCTCTCCCAAAACCCGTTTCTGGATTTTTCATTCCGAGGGCCTATTTATTCAAAAAGGTTATGCAACTTTTGGGCGATGTCATTCATTTGGACCATTTCGATCTAAAAATACAGCTTATGTAACTAAGGTCCATAGAAAGGCATCAAAATATCTCTATTAAAAGCATTTTGTTTTACCAGGAATCCATCTATATTATATCGTCATTACATCGTGATTTGGTGGTGTGCGCCCTTTTAACAGCAGTAGCGTCATCCCGTTTTCCCATAGACTCAGGCTGCTTTAGTATTATCTAGCTAAAGGGCGCAGTATATGTTAATGTTTTCAACCAAAATTCGGACTATAGAACCTTTTTTGAATCGGACAAAAGAACACATTATCCGTTTCGGCTATAGAACCGTTTTACAATTTCGGACAGACCCTTTTTGAATTCGGGGATTATACCCAGCCTATTTCTATATTGGACCCCTAGAATTTTAGAATTCGGATATAGAGCCTATTTCTATATTTGGACTATAGAAAATTTATTAAATTCGGACCTATAGAGACTTTTTCATATTACGTAGAGCGTCAGAGAACGTTTTAAAAGTCGGACTATAGAACCTTCGAAATAAAGAACCGTCGGAATAAAGAACTCTTTTCAATTTTTTTCGGACTAGAGAACCTCTTTTCGACTAACGAATGCTATGAACATGTGTTCGGACTAGCGAACCTTCGGACTAAAGAACTTTCGGATTAAGAACCTTCGGATTAGTTCCCCTAATGTGACCGCATCTAGAGACAGTCCCCTTCAATCCACCCCATCCCAAACCCCAGCACTGCACCATATTCGATAATATATTTCCACCAGAAAACCAACGCAACACATCATCGAATCCATGCAAATCAGAATCCATCGAACACCCGCCCCTCAAACCCTGCAAACACAACGGTTGAACGGTAATCAGTGGCGTAGTTAGGGGTTTGACGCACCCACTTTTAAACAATAGCGCGCGAAATATGCACAAACACCACTTTAATGAAAGGTTAGGGGAAAAAGTTGAATTTCGGTCTTACATTGATCGATTCAAATGACCATTTGTCCTGAAATGTACGCGGAGCGGGACGAAAAGTTTGACTTTCACCGCTTGGAGGGGCGCGAATTGATTTTTTTACCAGGCTACTGTCATTTCAGCGAAATGTGGCGCCCTGGGCCAGGTGCCTCCTTGCATAATAATAATTTGTCATTTTGAAAATTGCACGAATTTCCAAACAAGGGTTCCTATGCTCACGAAGATTAAACTTTTGATATTTGGTATCAACCTTCGAAGGAAAGTGTATAGAAAATTATTATATAAATTATTTTGCCATAACCTCATCAGACTCTGATTAAATGGGGATGGAACTAGTGGCGACATTTTTAATTTGGCTGTGTTTATAAATGCGACACTCTGTCTTGATCAAGTCTAACATTCAGGCTTTTTAAACTCCACAATATGGAACGACTGTCGTGGAAGTCTATTTCTGAACTATTTCTCCAAGAAGGCGAACACCGAATGTCATTAATTTGGACCATTCCAACCGAAAATACATCTTATGTAACCACGGTCAGCATATAGGACATCGGGTAAACTATTTCCTTAGCATATTAAGCAAGCACCTTAGTATTTCCCCAGGGTGACACTTAACACAAATGACCATACGGATATGCTCCGCCGTAAAGACCCTCCTTTTTGGATTTCGCAGCTCCGAAAGACCCCCCCCCCCACATTTGACCAAAATAGAGCTCCGAAAGACCCTTGATTTTGATAATTTCAGCTCTGGTAAAATGTCTTTTCAGACGATTTTCAACCAGAAGGCCAAGGAAGATCCTTGATTTTGACTCCAAAAGCCCACATTTTACTTGTTCGCTGCTCCAAAAGACCTCCTTTTACCAGTACGCCGTCAGCTCCAAAAGCCCCACCGCCTCCAAAATCCGGAGGGAGCATACCCACCAAAATTCTTTGATGAAAACGGAGTATTTCACAATATGATACGAGAAAAAATCCAAATGTTCGTATTTTTTTGGTAATTTTCAAAATAATGATAAAATTCTTACCCCTTGATACTTGTCCGCCTTACGTAGAGCGTCAGTTACGTTTTTAAAGTCTGTTGTCCAGTACTGCAGTAAATTCTCACGTCTTCGCCTAGTAATGTTCCATCCAAGACTTCCGCTGGATATAAACTGATATATCCAGTTCCCCTAATGGGACCGCATCTATAAAAGACAAAAGACGGAATTAATATCATCTACGGGTTGTCCCAAATCGGATGAAGTTTTTTTTAAACAGTGAAGTTTGTGGGGTAGTTTATGGGTATATTGTTCCGTGAAACAGGGTTTTAGCTAACAATCGCCCGCACCCCAGTGGCGGGTAACTTTATGTCGGGCAGGTAAATATTTCACTGGCAATTAAACACAGGTGTTTCCAATCAAGGATGTTACATAGAAAGGAGGGGGAATAGATTCCGTAATGCTTTGTTCCTTTGATGCCGATTCGAACAGCTATTCATCGAAAAGTACCTTTAGTTCGGGACAAAGGGCTTCCTCTATTAAACCGACAGCGTATTAACGTTACCTACCAGGCTACTGTCAATAAGTAATCAAACGAAAGTCGCGTGAAAACCCCTACTGGAACGAAAAGTACCTTTTGTTCCCATTTAACCAAGGGTGTGCTTGAGTATCCCTAGTTGAAAAGGCACACATCAGCCGTCGATGTACAGTTCGTTATCACCCACTGACTTAAGGTAGGTACTGCATTTAATAATAGGCCTAATCATGTTTCGTTCGGTAGCCGATACAAACGGACACTACTCTGTGTCAAACGGACACAAACTCTGTCCCTATAAAACGTCTATTATCAACATGTGCTCGTGAAATTACGTATTTCAACATTGTGACATTCACGGCTTGGATTGTATTGACATCAATTGATTATTAAAAATCTTAATTAAAATGTGTTTTAAATTCTATCTGTAGTAATTCAATAATATTTGACAGGAATTCTCTCACACAGTCGGGGTGTTGTGCTGTTAAGCCGTTTTAGGTTTCACTCCAGGTGTGCACTTTATAGATGCTATTACGATACGTCATCATACTATCGCGTCAAGCCCTTTCTGTCCGATATAATAGATTAAAGCCCTCTAGCAAGGTCAGATCATCATTATGCTATTAACATAAGAATGGGACACATGCAAATTACTAAGTGTCACATCTTGATTTAATGATCCTTGACACTATGCTCCCTTTTCTGCCCATAATGTAAAAACATATAAGAAAAGAGGTCCGAAACAGTACGAAACTTACCGTGTCCAATTAAACCGTTTGAATGTTTCTAAGACTAGATACGCCATACCATCCATATTGTAGCTCAAGCAGTGAAATGTGTGACGTTCCTTATCAGAGAGTTCAGAGGATGTCGAAGTACCACTTAGTATCGGAATATTCCAATATCTGGCTAAATAACTCATACCTAGTAAATAAGAAAACAAATATTGTAACATTTCCAGAAAAATAGATTAGTATTTCTCTTCCATAATTTACTACCAGCGCCGATGCCATATGTGTTACCCCGTCGGTCGTGCTACGGCTCGGTCCTTTCAGTCTGTACGATCGTAATCAAAATCTCGGATTTTAAAACTACCATACTGCAGTTACTGTTCGATTTCCTATACATAATACACAGTCCTCGCACCATTGACGCGTGACCAGTGTATGTTATAGGTATATGGACATTGCCTATATTAACGTCACTGTGTGAAAAATAACCAGCCAATATTTAAAGTACTGTATGAACTTCTAGAAAATATAGTTTTGTAACATGTCCTAAATTTTTAGCTAATTTAGACGTTTGGAAATATTCGCACTTTGGTGTTTTAGGAAGGATATGTTCGACAGATAACAGTAAAAAAATGAAGAAATTCTTTCCAAACCGTATGAAGTCTACAACCATTATGTTTCTCATTTTCAAGAATACTGGTTAACAATATGCAGACTATTGTCTCATTTCGGAAACAAAGTCCAACACAATAGTGTTATTGGTTTTGCTTTATAATCGTTCACCCAACTGAAACTATAATACCAGCTTATTGCAATATCCACAGGTAAAGCAGAAACATGTGTAGTGTGGATTTAACCAGAGAAGATCTGATTTAACATAGTTGAAAAGTTTTCAATGAGTGTCATCTTGGTTTTATAGCTTTTAATAGGGTTTAAGTCCCGCAAAGGTCGTGGTGAATTCTACCACTAGACTAATTGTCCGTTCCTGTTTCAGTATAAAAACAACATGGACTGGATGGGGCCGGGTGCGGGGGAGGGGAGGACTGCGTACTTAATTAAATCCCTCATCACTGTCATCATCATCACCAGCACGATCATTTAAATAATCATCTGACATCAAATGATTTTTTTTTATTTTTTAGCCCAAACATTTCTCATGATATTGATATAGATATGAATTGTAATATCATAATTTACGGATATATAAAAAAAAGCGGCTGATTTTATCCATATGTTTAAAAACCATTAAATTTGTAATACTTAAAAGGGCATTTCGTGATTCACAGCCTCACCCCCCACTTCTCCAAAAAAGTTTTTATACCACTGAAATCTCTGGCTTCATAATGTTTATGTACCAAAATTTCTTGCAGATTAGTTCGTTTAGCAAAAATATCGTCAAATTTCGTTCTGGTATACCAAAACAAAATTACACACAGTGGCCTATGGAGCAGTGTAATACACATTATCATACATAACTCGCAAACGTAAAATTTGAATCAACTAAAATTTAGCATTTTCGTGGATATTTACTGAAAAATGTCATAAAAAGAGGATGCTAGGATCACGAAATCCTCCTTTAATTCAGAATTTCAGAACAACAATATACATACGTTCTGTGCATTGAGAATGTTTATAGTCCTTTTTCATGTGAGGCACAGACATTTCACATATTTCATGACGTCAACTTTTTCTAGGTCAAATCTGTCTCGTTCGAAGGAACTCATCGCTTAAGTTGGTTTTTGCAGAATATCAATTTTAAACGTCTTATTTTCTCAAAAAGAGCCATTTTCATTGTCCCCATAATAATAGCTTGTCAATGATATGATGTTGTCCGAGCAATATATATGACCTTTAAAACCTAATAAAGGCCCATTAAAGTCTATCGTATTTTGCGTGAGTAGGTCTATGTCTTTCAGACTCGCACTGCAATTCTAAAACCCCTTACCTAATGTCCATACGCTTTGAGGAGGTCCGATCATCGCATGATATGGTTGTGCAGTATACAAATCCATAGCTTTCCCAAGAGAACTAGTTGAACACCCATAATAAGAAGAATACGCATGAAGGGTGAAATTTTGATAAACTCCATTTTCAATTCGTTTAAGAACTGTTTCATACGCGATGTAAAACGCCGGTTCCATCCAAACATAACCGAGTGTGTGCTGCGTGTCACACATAAAGTGCACTACTCGTACTTCTTCGATCGAGTTCGAGTCAGCCTGTGTTACTGCGATAAAAGTATAGAGGATGCATAACAAACTTAGCGCCAGGAGCAAAATACAATGTTTCCTCTTACCCATTTTGACGCCAAGTGTCTCATGTCCAGGTAAACTTAATGTACACTCATTCTTTTGTTTTAGTTACATATTCTGCGCAGAATCACATTTCCATATAGTGAAGACCTGAGCGCAAAAAGACCGTAAGTCCACTTGGCCCCTCAACATGTATACAATAAAGTAGCGTATAGTTTGGTAATTTTTTATACATGTTCAGGGGCCAAAACAAAATTTTCACAACCTTTCATGATATTTTCACCCTGGTACATGTATTCAACATTATAAAACCCTAAGAAACTATACGTAACTTAAGTGTATACATGTTGAGGGGCCAAGTGGACTTACGGTCTTCTTGCGCACAGGTCTTCATTAGTGAAACAAACGTTGTTGAATGATTGCATAGTCCGTGGTGGCCAATGATAACTTGGGCCAGTGACATCCTGGAATTGAAGTTTCAAAAAGAATAGACCATACTCACGGCACTCCTTTGCCGCAAAGAAAAAGTGTGCAAATTTAACCTTAAAAAATCACTCAATTTTCGAAACCGGATATTGTCCAAATTCGCACCAAAACTCCATCTCTGAAATAAAACATTGGGACTTTTTCTCATAATTTGTCATGTAGACACTTGTCGGAAGCAAATAAGCTGAAAATGGGCAAATTTTGACAATACGTTTTGAAAAAAAGCCGCAAAAAGCTCAAATAATCTAAAATACAGAGTGCAAAATAATCAATGTACCAGTTATTTTCACCCCTGTATATCCTAAACAAAGACGTAGACATATATGTCATAATTAGAACCAGCGGCCAAAAGCTGCATTATTTAGCTCGGATTTAATATTTGTTGAATTCGGTCAAGAAATAAAGACACGGTGAACTAAAATCACAAGGAAGATGTCAAATCCAAAGTTGCTGTTTACTCCGTTGCATGCTCTATTGATTTGTACACAAAGCATTCTCGAACAAGAAAACTAACAAAAAATACCGCTATCGTTATAAATACGCCTAGACAGTGGCGGTACCATAATTTTTTTTCGGGGGGAGCATTGAGGGGTAAAGTAAATTTCAGGGGGGCAAAATCAACAAGTTTTGCGCAAAATTACCACATAAAGTGAACATTTTCGTAATTTTGGGTTTTTACTGTGGGGCGACAGGGGAAGAGTTCTAACTGGGGAAATTTGTCCAATGTCATTCACTAACAACATAGTAGTGTTTATAAGGCAAAATACCCAAAAAGTTGCAGTTTACAGCGATCATTGGTTATTACGAAAGTATTGTGGCATGTAAAATCCACCATTATCTTCGAGCTGAATAATCAGTTATAAGGTACACCACGAAAGCCATAACAAGTTTTGTGATCAGATCTCATGATTAATTGCATCAAAGGCGTTTGAAAGGTCCATTTGCAGTGTAAGTATTTTCATCAATAGCCTTATATGTATCTGAATAAAATCCAATGCAGCTATACATGATGTAGTCATGTCTACAGTAGAATTCACCACGACCTTTGCAGGACTTAAACCCCATTAAAAGCTATTAAACCAAGATAACACTCATTGAAAACATCATATCTTCTCTGGTTAAATCCACACTACACATGTTTCTGTTTTACCTGCGCGGTATTCCAATGAGCTGGTATTATAGGTCCAGTTGAGTAATCGATAATAAAGCAAACGAAAGGTAACAATACTGTGTAAGCCTTTGTTTACGAAATGAGACAATAGCGTGCAAATTGTTAACCATCATTCTTGAAAATGAGAAACATAATGGTTGAAGACCGTAACACGGTTTGGAAATAATTTCTTCATATTTTTTGGTGTTATCTGTCGTTTACATATCCTTCCTAAAACACCAAAGTACGAATATTTCCCAACACCTAAATTACCTAAAAATTTAGGACATGTTACAAAGCGATATTTTCTAGAATTTCAGAAGAGTACTTTAAATATTGGCCGATTATTTAATACACAGTGACGTTAATTAGGCAATGTCCTAATACCTATAATATACACTAAAACACCAATGTGCGAATATTTCCAAACACCTAAATTAGCTAAAAATTTAGGACATGTTACAAAACTATATTTTCTAGAATTTCAGTGAGTACTTTAAATATTGGCCGGTTATTTTTCACACAGTGACGTTAACTAGGCAATGACCTATACTTCTAACATACACTATTTGTAGAGGTCACGCGTCAATGGTGAGAGCACTGTGTATAGGAAAACGGACGGTAACTGCAGTATGATACGTAGAATGTTTTCGACGAAACCCATATTGTCTATCATAGCCATGGTCTATTGTACAGTATTTATTTGGCATGTAAAAGGAATTTTCGAAAAACAAGGTAATACAGATACTGGTATTATGTGTGGTATATAATTACCAAATGATTGTGATAAGTTATCTTCATGAACTGATTGGGGAACGGAGATGTTTCACAGTCTTAAGGCTGCTACAGACTCCGAGTATTCGACGTAGAATATTTGATGTAACTATATCTTCGTTGTTTTAAGAAAGGTTTGATGACGTAAAATCAATAATATATGTTATGTACTCGAATGTAAGTTCATACGTGCTGGTAACGAGTGTTTACTTTTTATGAGTTCGAGTTCGAGTTAGAGTTAGAGTTAGAGTTAGAGTTAGAGTTACATTTTAGAGTTCGATTTAGAGTTAGAGTTGCATTTAGAGTTCGAATTAGAGTTTAGAGTTGCATTTAGAGTTCGATTTAGAGTGAGAGTTGCACTTTAGAGTTAGAGTTTCATTTTAGAGTTCGATTTAGAATTAGAGTTGTGTTTTAGAGTTAGAGTTACATTTTAGAGTTCGATTTAGAGTTAGAGTTGCATTTTAGAGTTGCCAGTGGTAAATTAGAGTTACAGTAGTACAGTTATATTAAACAATGTTGTGGGTCAACTCAAGATGATAACGACATCAACTGCATCATCTCAGATTGAGATACTTTAAACTGGACTATAAGTTTCAATCGTCCATGTCACGTGCCCCCTCAGAAGTGGGAAACTTTTGCAAAATGAAGACCAAATTGAAGCCATTTGGTGGGCCATTTGGGCAATACACTGTATTATTGTTTATTGTCCATCACAACATCTTAGGAATTCTTCTGATGAAGATGTGTGTCACACATTGAAAATTCAAGGTTAGTGAATTTTTGTGCTGAAAGTCAGTTTTTAAACTGACTTTCAGCACAAAAATTCACTAACCTTGAATTAACCGTAAAAACTTTTGGAAATATGTTATGTAGAAAATCATGAAAAAATTATGTTATTGATTTTACGTCATCAAACATTCGTTAGAACTTTGTTTAAAAACATTACTGGAAATAAAATGGGAATAAATTAAATAACGAAGACATATTACATCGAATATTCTACACCTCTAAAAAAGTCTACAGACGTTTCCAGATTGTTTGCCGAGTTAATTCAATAGGATGGACCTGCTTGCGCGATTGCATGATTGGAAAATGATTTCACTCATGCTGACTTTCCCCGGTATCATTGTTTTTGTATTTTTGTTTTATACGAGTTGGACCTGTCAGATTGATTCACCTTCCGTATAATGCGGGTTTACTTGATAGAATCATAGACCATTTGATAGAATCATAGACCATTTGATAGAATCATGTGTTAGTCTCTGGAGACTATAAAAGAACAATAAATGTCTAATGATAACTCAGGAATCATGTGTTAGTCTCTGGAACTATAAAAGAAACAATAAATGTTTAATGATAACTCAGGCGATTTACAGTGAGATAAAACCAGGGTTTGTTTTACGCTTCTACAGAAACGCTGATGCAATTTCGTAGATAGTTGTCAAAATGACAAATATTTGAAAATCTGTCTGAAAATTCAAAAGAAAAAAGAAAGTTTGCTTCAGATTTTATTTTCATTGATGCTACAATAAAATTTAAAAAAGAATAGCAAAATTTGAGCAAAAAAAAGTCAATTAAAAGCGGATATGGTTTACCATTGCATGAAACTGTCCAACTGTGACGTAATAAAAATGTTTACCATTGCATGAAACTGACCAACTGTGACGTTATCAAAATGGCCGCCAAAAGCTACTAATTTCGTCAGTTTTCACTCGTTATTGTGGGTTCCACTGGTGACAACCTTGTTCAGAAGTACATTACTGGATGTAGTAATGAATCTTTATATTGTGGCATTTAGATGGATCGATTTGAAAGCCATAATGAATTTCAAAATCGCCGCCATTTTAGTATTTTGGCATATGAAATCAAAGCGACAGAAGTTCTAAAATAACCAACAACCTATGCACCCATAGTACCATTAACATTATACTTTTAAGTAAGCCTATGTACCAACTTGACAGCCAAATAGCATTTCAAAATGGATGTAAGCTATAATCACCATTATAAAAATCAATATGTTGCTTGCAGTATATTCTTGAAGTACACAAAATTCATCTTGCTATACTACGATTCGATGCCTTTGTTTGTAGTAGTATATATCGATCACATTGAATTATATAAACTCCTCAACAAAAGTTTGGAAAGTTTTTTCAAGCATCTGTATCTTCAATTATTTGTGGCATATTCATATCGTGTTGCATATCACTGGATAGCTACAATACTCCTCTTTACAATGACACCCCATGTGAAACAACAACATTTTTCACGGCTGAATACACGTCTTGTGAATGTAGTGGGGTCTCAAAATGAATTTGCCAAATGAAGTATTTCGAGTTTAACAAAGCTCTTTGCTGTGCAATTTGTGGAAAGAAACCTGTAGCGTAATGATTCCAAAGACTCTGATTGCTGACAATTAAACAGGGACAACATTGCTTTTCTAAGTCAATAAGCCAATATACCAAAATGGCGGTCATTTTGAAATTCACTCTTGCTGCCAATTTGATTCGTATGCCACCCTCTATATAGGCCTAAATTTTAATGGGAATATGGGTGCAGAGGATATTGACTATTTTAGAAAATCGAAAAAACAACAACTTTATAGGCCTATACTTATACTTGTATGTATACGCAGTGATTACCATTTATATAGGCTACTATAGAAATGTGGACCTAGCAGCCTTAGTACATGATGTAAAATCGATCAGCTGGAGCATTCAATGTATGTAAATGAAGCGCCTGAAGTCACCCGCTAAACTGATCAAGTAGATCAGGATTTATCTTTTTGATTACATTTTTGTAATCGTTATTATTTAATATTATTATTTTTATTATTTGTACTTCTTATTTATGTCGTGTATAAATGTTGCATCTCTCTGAATGTCCGTGGGTTGAGAAATGAAAAAAAACGTAAAGCAATCTTTATGTATATGAAGAAGAAAAAAATAGACATTATATATTCCTTCAGGAAACACATTGCTGTAAAAATTTAGAAAAACAATGGAAACGAGAATGGTCAAGTAATATTGTTTTTAGTCATGGAACAAACGATAGTAAAGGTGTAGCTATTTTAGTAAATCCAACAATTACATGTACGTTTGACCAAGTGATAAGTGACTCGGAAGGAAGATTCATTTTAGCAAAAGTTAGTATCGAAAAAAACCTTTACCTGTTAAATGTGTACGCTGCCAATAATGACAAAGATCAAGTTATCTTTTATGATCAGTTCAAGCAATATTATAGAAAAACATGTAATTAAAGAATACTTGATTATAGGAGGCGATATGAATTTAGCTATGGATATCACTTTGGATAGAAAATCTAAAAATAATATTATTAAGGATGAGCATAAGAATGGCTGAATTTCCTCAAACGTCTTCTTTTTAAAAACAATTTAATAGACATTTTCATAAGAAACCCTACCAAAATAGCGTACACATGGTCAACACGTAATCGCAATTCTGCATCAAGGATTGATTATTGGTTTATACCTCAGTCGCTTAAAATGAATATAGTAGATTGTATTATTGTACCAAGTGATTATGTCCGATCACCAAACAATTATTTGAAGATTTTTTGAGTGATACCGAGCCTCGTGGGCCGGGTTTTGGAAGTTCAATAATAGTCTTCTAGAAGATGTTGATTATCATGAATTTAATTAAAGTGTCATTTCAGATGTTAAACGTGAATATGCTAACTTAAATGATCAACAATTTTGGGAATTTATGAAGTTCAAATTACGTATGGAAACCATATCATATTCAACCACAAAAATCGAGAAAGAAATGCACGTGAAAGATCTTTGAATAAAAGATTAATTGATCTTGAAGAAAAGATAAATAATGAACTTCAAGAAGAAATTGTACACGAGTATGCCGAAGTGAAGAAAAACTTAGAGGAAATATAAATATAAAGTTAATGGTAGTATTGTGAGATCAAGAGCCAGGTATTATGATGAAGGAGAAAAAAAGCTCTCAATATTTTTTAACTTGGAAAAAGAAATGTTTCAAAAAAGGAATTGATGAATTACTTGTAAATAATGTCCTTAAAACAACATCAAAAGATATTCTTGTGAAATCAAAGTCTTTTTATGAAGATCTTTTTCAAGTAAACAAGATGGTGAAGGTTATGAAGATATTGAGGAATATTTAAATCAAATTGAGATTCCAAAGCTTTCTCCACAACAGCAAGAGCTCTGTGAAAAGCGTTTGACTTTGGACGAATGTTGAAAACCTTAAAAGATATGTCTAAAAATAAATCTCCTGGGAGTGATGGTTTTCTAGTGAGTTTAACCTATGTTTCTGGATTTGCTTGGAAATAGCGTTTTAGTTGACTCTTTAAATTTTGGTTACTTAAATGGTCAACTTTCAACAACGCAATCACAAGCAATAATTTCTCTTCTAGTCTAAGCCTGAAAAGATCCAAAGCTTATCAAAATTGGCGTCCAATATCATTATTAAATATCGATTACAAAATAGGTACAAAGGCAATTGCTAAACGAATGGAAGGTGTACTACCAAGTATTATAGGTAATCATCAAACAGCCTTTGTCAAAGGTAGATATATTGAGATAAATATTCGTTTAGTTGAAGATATTCTGCAGTACAAAGGATAACCACATTCCTGGTATGTTACTTTTTGCCGATTTGGAGAAAGCTTTCGATTCTGTTGAATGGAGTTTTCTTATGGCAACCTTGGAAAAATTTAATTTTGGTCCAAACCTGCTTTCAGGAGGGTAAAATGTTTTATTCAAATATTAAAAGTTATGTAATAAATAAGGGATTTTTATTACTGGTTGTACTTTGATCTGACACGAGGTGTTCGTCAAGGATGCCCGTTATCAACAGCATTATTCGTGTGTGTGATAGAAATGTTGGCTTTAATAACTTTGAAATGTAAAGATATTAATGGCATAGAACTCCCAAGTGGGTGGAGCTTTGCTCCTTTTTTTTAAAGATGATGCAACCTTTTTCTATCCGATTCAAAATATGTGGAGAATTTTGTAGAGAAATAGATAAGTTTGGAAGGTTGTCTGGTTTGAAGATAAATTTGAGAAAACAGAATTGATGAAGATAGGAAGTCATAGAAACTGTAATGATTATGTTTATGGTATTAAACCAACTAAGGAACCTGTGAAAATATTGGGCTTATTTGTTGGTTATGATAGTAAAAAATGTAATGAGTATAATATTCAACCAAGACTCACAAAATTAAAGGACAAATTAGATATTTGGAGACAAAGAGATCTAACACTTAGAGGAAAGGTCTTATTAGTAAAAAGTATTGGTATTTCACAAATGACTTATTTAATGTCCACAGATTATGTGAGGGAAATGTTTTATCTGATGTTCAAAAGATACTGTATAACTTCTTATGGAGTGGAAAACCAGAAAAATCAAACGTTCTGTTTTAATTGCACCAAAAGAAAGCGGAGGAATAGAGATGGTAAATATATTCAATACAGACAAAGCATTAAAGATAATGTGGCTAAAAAGATTTTTGAGTGAAGGTTATGCACCGTGGAAAGATGTCCCAAATTATTTCTTTAATAGAATGGGAGGTCTGGAGTTCCTGTTACAATGTAATGTTGATGATTCTGTTTTTCCTGTAAATTTCCCCAGTTTTACAAAGAAGTCATTTTAAGCTGGCAAAGTTTTAAACAATGTAATAACAAAGAAACAATCAATTTGGAAGATGTATTGCATATGCCACTAAGTTATAACAAGTTGTTTTCAAAAGATGTAAACAAGTCTCTTAATAGGTTCATTTTATTCATACGAAAAGCTTTGTGAAAAATATGGACGATGTATTGATTTTGTAACATATTACGGTGTTATAAATAGTTTACCAAGGGAATGGAAATTAGAAATAAAGAAACTTTCTGAAACAGATATGGGAAAACTTAAAAGTATTGAAAAAAACATTTCGTTAGAAGTAAAGAAGTTAACAACTCGTGATGTATCTAAACAATTTAACATGTCACAATCAACAAAACCAGTAAATCAGAATTATTATGATCGTTTGTTTGATCATTTGGGTAATCTAAATTGGGAATACATTTGGACATTACCTTTTCAAATTACCACTGAAGAAAGAATGAGATTTTTCAATATAAAATCCTTCATCGAATTATTCAAGCAATAGTTATTTAAAGCTTATTAATCTGAAAGAGAACGAAAATTGTCATTTATGTCAAAATACAGCCTGTCTCAAAAAAAATTTGCAAGGAAAGCGCCCTCTCTGGCAATTAGAAAATACCGTTGGAAATAATGTTTACATCAACGTCCAGGGTGTAGTCTTAGCTCTCAAATGCCCTTTTTGTTTGTTCAATTTGCTTGTTTTAATCTCGAGATATGTTTAGTTAAAGACGAAAGGGTAAAATCACAATTGTGCCACTTTTTACTAGGAGGAGGGCTTTACATGTACGACGTAACAGTGATAGCATCCACAAGTTTATCAAAGTTCCTTAAAAGAATGTATCAATTACACAATACAACACAATTTTTGACTGTTTTACTGTTTTATCATGATGCAGGAATGATGATTCTCTTTTTCCACTTAAAAGAGATTAAAAGATAAATCATTTCACATTCTGCTGTAAAAATGGATTTCACATTCTGCTGTTCTGCATGCGTGTCAATGATTTTTATCATGGAAAATACTGTTTAAGACATGTTAAAAGACAAACAAATGTTGCATTTATATGTTAATGAAAGCGTATTACTTGTTGGGAGAGATATGAGACAAAATAATGTACGCGCGCTGATGTTGATGCGTCTAATGCATGCTCCTGAAAGGGGGAGTGCATTAGACGCATCAACATCAGCTATCATTGATTTACATGTACAGCTCTTCCCTAGTAAAAAGTGGCACAATTGTGGATTTTACCCTTCGTTGTTAAATAAACATATCTCAAAAATTGGAACCAGCAAACTGAACAGAACAAACGTCATTTGAGAGCTAAGATCTGTGCCCGTGACGTTGTTGTAAGTATTATGTCACAACGGTATTTTCTAATTGCCAAAGAGGGCGCTTTTCACTTGCACAACTTTTTTTTGAGACAGGCTGTAAAGAAACAATTGATCACATGTTCTGGGAATGCCATCAAATAAACTCTTTTGGAAGGAGATAGAGACATGGTTAAATGGAAAGATACAGACTGAATACATCTATGTTACAAAGATATAATTTTGGGACTGGAAGGACATTCAAGGTTCAAAGTGCTTAACTATATTATTCTGAGTGCTAAGTATTATTTATTTAGGAACAGGTTTTCAAATGAGAAACCATATCGTTCTCTATCGTCACGTTCTCATATTTTTTAAGTAAAAACAATGAAGAAGAAAAGCTTGTTTTCAGAGAATAAATAAATTGAATATCTTTTTCGTATGAAATGGGAAGGTTTGTGTAAGAAAATAATGTAACAACAAAGTAATTATATATAAATATAACATATTAATTATTATTGTCTTCTCATGTGCCCACGGACAAACAAAGTATTTAAACGAATTTAAAAATATGTATAATATTGTATCGTACTAGTGATATAAGAGATGCTTTTGTATTTGTGTGTGTTGTTTTTTTATTCTTTCTATCTTTTATTTATTTTTTTTCTCAAGTTATTTGTCTTTTGTCCTGTTTAAAAAATTAAAAATTAAAAAAAAAACGCCAATACTGGCAATAGTGGACATAACCATGATAAAAAAAAAAAAAAAAAAAAAAAAAAAAAAAAAAAGTTATATCGACAACTAAAACCTCCTATATAGACTTCAGGCCCGCACAAGCGCACATTTGGGATACGAGAAAAATGGTACCACTTTTACACATGATTGCCTTACACATGACTGTGTGACCAATTTAATGGCGGAACCCCTTTGTTCGAAACAATGGTACCACTTTTATGAATAGCCTGTTGCAATCTCTAATCGGCATCAAACGAACATAGCATTACATAATCTATTACTACTCTATGACTATTGAAAGCTCTTTGGGTTTAACACCTTATTGTCCTTAATTGGGGGTTTCGCCATTTGGTCTAATACCATTTCGTCTCATAGCCGTTTCGGCAACATCTATTTCCCCTAAACACATTATGTCTATATTCACTACCATATGTCCAATAATTATTTGGTCCTATATCCATGATAACAACTTGGTCCGATAACCAATGGTTATTAGACTATAATTATGGTTTATAGTATAGACATACTGATTATTAGACCAAACAATATGAGATTAGATGGATATTAGACTATATGATTATTAGACTAAGCAGCTGACTAAGTGGCAATCAGCTTTCTGGTAATAGACCAATTGAATATTGACTAAACGGGAATTAGACAAAAGGTAATTAGACCAAATGGAAATACTGACCTATTCTCGTCAATTGAATACCACATGTTTGCCAAATATAACAAGAATCTTTGTGACAAATGACTGAATATAAATTGAAGGCAAATGCATTATAAAGATTCAATAAATGGGTAATAACATAATAATAGTGTGTTGATGCTATTTTTACAATAATTGTTAAGCTGCAACGTATTTAATTCGTTTCCTTCGAAAACATTTTAAACATCCATTGTAGCGTAAATCGTCATGTAAGAAGCAAACACTTATCTCAGTATACACCATTTTTTAGCTATCAACTATCATGTCCTTCATTTTGCATGGGTATTAAAAAATGGCATTTTGTATAAACAAATAAAGCTGAATTTACACTCGATCGCTTAAAGGTCACCTTATATCCTCAGATTATTCAATTTTGTCAGCTTTTCAATCACAAATGGTTCTTGCTGATTTGGTTTTCCTCATGCTGCTATTTTGCTTTGTCTTTTGGCGCTTCTTTCTAGATGTAGCAGTGCGACAAAACGTATTCTTTAAAAATGTATGTATGCATCAAAATAAATTCATCTTAAAGGTGTTGCTCGGACAACATCATATCATTGGCAACTTAAATTTCAAACTTCATCAAATTGTGTCGAAAACATTACTAATGTATTCCTCTGATCATAAGGATTCAGAAAATGTCTAATTTTTACATTTGAGATCATATCTGTAAAACTGTTTTTACCAAATGAATTCCATTTTTGGTGTAAACGATAACTAAACAATGTGGTATTTGCATATACAAACATTGCGTGAGTGTTTAAAATCCATTTTAAGATCTGCCGTGGCTCGCTTTGTTTTGGGACACCCTGTATATTACAATCGGGTTTGTTGTCAATTCAACATAAAAAATCACAATCATTTGCTGTTTACTTTTCGCAATTCATAATTAAATAAACGCTTCTACAAAAAAATATTTCGCGATGAAATCATAATAATACTGTCGGAAATTCAAAAATCAACAATTGTTTATGTTTATTGAATTTTATTTAAAATATTTATATCAACTTCAGATCAACCACCACCACTTGAATACATTTGATTTGTTACCTGTAGTTTCTCTTTAAAAAGGAAGTTGAAAAGGAAGTTAAAGAATAGGTTGTGTAACCCTGCATGATCCGGATGGACCTTTCCGGATAAAGAACACCGCGATAAAATAAAACAAAACATGAAAGAGAAAATGTGTTTCTAGTCTTGTATAAAAATAATTTAGCCAAACATGTTATACCAAGGTTTGACTTACCAAATACGTTAATCTACATTACTACTTTATCTAGTATTGTCGGTTCGATTGCTCAATATCATTCGAAAATTAGTGATAAGGTGAGTTATTTTTCTTTTATTCTTATTTTATTCTCCATCTGACTTATTAGCTCAGTTGGTAGAGCATCGGTCCGGTGATCCGAAGGTCCCATGTTCAAATCCTGGATAGTCTGTGAAATTTTTTTTACTGTCTGTCATGTATGTATGTGTTGACTTGTGTTAAAACCTTTCTCATATTTATTCTTTAAACGCTTTTAATTGTGTCGAAAGCCTTTATCTTACCATGATGGTACTTGATCTTGCTGTAGTTTGTTGGGCATTCAACACTCGCATCCCGTATGCATTGTATGAAGGGTTGTGATCGTAGTGTTTATGAACAGGAATACATCAAAAATAAATATAAATAAAAATAAATGTAGATATTTATATAGCGCTTTATGCCGTAAACAGCCTCAAAGCGCTTTACATTTATTCCGCCGTTATTAGAATATGTCGGAACCACGTTTGCTGCCTACAAATGGCGCAGGGTTCATCAGTACAACGACTGCGACTACCCCTAACAGCTTCCCATTGCACCTGGGCGGGGTGAGGCAAGCGAGACAAAGCGCCTTGCCCAAGGGCGCAACACGGTGGCGGGACGGGGACTTGAACCCACGCACGTCAAGCAAGCTCTCAGATTATGAGTCCAAGGCCGTAACCACTGAGCCACCATGCCCATTCAGTGGCTAGTGGCGTATCCAGCGAGGGGGTTAGGGGAAGAGTGAACAAAATTTATTTTCAATAATTTTATTTTGCATTATTAACTACTTTTGCTAAACGAATTGCTATTACATTAAAAAATGTTACTCAATCAAAACATATTAATTCCTGTCAGGAATCATGTTCACTCTGGACTGGTGTTTCTAGATGCTTTTAGACCCGGCAACACTCTTGTCTGGTTTGATGATGTCACCAAACTTCCTTGTTGCCAATTATTTGAGCTTCTCATGAACTTTTTTCCAGATTCTCCTTCTTATTCATGGTATCAGAGTGAACAAGATTCTTGACAGGAATTAAAATATTTCCCAATGAGTGTCAGTGTATTGGCAGAAAAAAGAACCTTCTGTCCTTGAACAACTAGAACGACCTCGCAATGGGCAAAATAATTCACAAGGTCCGCCGAATACGTTAAATGGTGATGCCAGCCATCAACGGTGAGGCTCCTGAGATACTCTAATAGTACCTAGTCCAATATGAGCTACCGATGCAAGTTGATCAAAACGTTAAAACACAGACCCTGCATTACTTTTACTTCTGTACTTGATTGAATTAAGTAAAATGATCTTACCAGGTTTTTTTTTTATGAACAACAGTAAGGGATCAAATCAAAAACTCGACTGCCGGTTGACTGCCAGTTTCGGGCGATTTCTGGCAGTCTAAAGTCTACATGAATATACACAGTAATGAGGGTAGTCGTCACACCCTGTTTCACATGATTGGTTGATATCATCCAGTAACCCGCACAAGTAATACAATTTTCAAGTGGATTGATTTCAAGCGGTTTCCCATATAAATGTAGTTCAATAGGAAGAATTGATTTTCCTTCCTGCAGTTCTTCTCCTCATGCTACTCATGCATTCTTCAATATTCATAAAGCAATGACCTCTGACAACCGGGCGGAACCGGCGGTCAACCGCCGGTCGAGATTTGATTTGATCCCTAATGCATTGCAATAGCTGACCGTCTTATGTCATTCTTTATGATGAACAGTTTACAGAATTTGCTGAACCATGGCTGTTCCTAGAAAGAAGACACTGCAGGATATGATACCCAGAAATCAATGAAACCATCAAGTATCTGCAAACATGTGAGGATTCTCTACCGAAGAGGCATTTCAACATTTCAAAACGATAGACACAGCACCTGACACATGCACTTGCATTGATGATGTCGCAATGAGCGAGTATATTAGCAAATCTAGCGTTGGCGCACTTTTCCCAAAAATGTGGAAAACATTGCATATTTATCTGAATGCGGATAAATGGGGTTCGCAAGGCTTTTGAATTTGCAGAAGATGTTTGCAAGATTTTGGAAATATTGCAGACGAATGCCCGCAATTTGGTGTCTCATTGGGACAATCTGGCTACGTATCTCTTCTGTTCGGTGGTCTAGAGCAAATAAAAACCATGTATGACCAGGAGCTTAATTTGAGCAAAATTCATGTCTTATTCAGATCTATCCTTATGCTACTACACAATGCTATTCGTTTATGTCCTCCAACCTCGTGTTTTATAGAAATGGCAACGCCATGCGCATCCTGAAAGGATTCCTAGGGCTTGATAGGATATGGCAAGTTTTGCCACTACTTTGTTTGGCATATGTCGCGACAGATTCGGAAAAGAAAGAACTTGCATCAACAGAGACCGGAGTAAAGGTTCTAATCGATCTCTTTAAGGCGGCTGTTAGTTCAAGTGATCACATGGCAACAGCTGGTGTTTGCAAGTTTTTCAGCGTTCGAATTACTTGATTACTGTCAAACGACGTCAAAAATGCTATGGCAAATGAAGAAGCAATTCCATCTATCATCCGAATGCTGCAGGGTGATTTCTCGGCAGAAGAGCAAACAGTCGCTGCTGAAGCTCTTTGGAACCTGGCATTTATTGACTCAATACGACAGTCTGATATTTTGCAAGCTACGATTCCAAGTGAGTATGAAGTAACTATGTTAACCATGGTAACCCAAAACAGTAACTCTTTTTTTTTTCAAGTTATTAAAATTCACGGTCGAATAAAGAGCACATGCTTCATACCATGCTTATAGATTAAAGTAATGTATATATATAAGCTTAAGGGTAGACGAGGTATTGTTGGTCGAAGCAACCTAAAAATCGATTTTCATTATCTAGATCAATATATTATTGAAAATTAACACCTTGACGTTTTGCAAAAGTTCATTCTACAAATCGTATACTTTTCAAACTTGCTTAATTTATTGTTGTTAATGAGTTATGAACGTTTTACAAAAGTATTGTTGTTTCAGCCCTCTTTACAACGTAACTCAAGAACCGCAGCACCTATAAAGTATATCGTGATATTTTAATTCTTCTACATGCTCGCGTGCCGAATTGAGCAATGCAGTTTTTGCCAAAGCTCACTACCATTCGAACCAGACCAAAGATGCTGTGAACTACTCCAAATCACAACAGTTTAAAATAATTAATAACCTTAACAGGTCTTGTAATATTAATGTTGATATTATCCACGTTAACGTTTGATAACCCCACCTTCCACTCCCCATTGCCGCAGCATTGAAGAAGTTGATGAAATCACGGAACAAAGAAGTCATAGTGCGTGGTGCCTGTGCATCAGCGCTTTTGAAATTCAAGGTGACGTCAGCATCGGGCACGGTTCTTCGCCCTCTGTTCCACATACTCCGCCACCATCATATCAAGAAGCCATTTCAGAACCAGACCAATCAGGTGTATTGATCAGATCTGTTCAGGTAATGGTTAGCTATCAATGGGACTCACAAGAACGTGCTATGCAGATCAGAGACAAACTGCTTGCAGCCGGCCACAAAGTCTGGATGGATGTAACAAATATGCGTAAGTTTCTGGTAACAGCGATTTCGAAATAATTGTCAGCATATAAGCTTATATAAACCGTACTAATTTAGTTTTATTACCACATGTGCGCATCTTTCTATTTTCTTTACATGACTTTACCGTGACATGATTCTCGTGAAGGACTCAAAACGTAAGCGTTAGCTCCCAATGTCTCAAAATACTGTACAGTATACGATCACATAAGCTATAATGGCACTTTGACAGATTGATCAGAGGCTTCAGCTCTCTACCAAAGTAATGCTTAGTATAGTATATTTTATATTTCAGTGACTTTTAACGTGGACCTGAACCTTCTCCTCCATAATCGTTTTCTTGTCATGATTTGCAATTTGGTTTTGACTAATATGTCAATCGTAAACTCGCCATGCCTATTTGCCTGGTTTCAGGAGGTCTGGATGGCGGATGTAACAGATGTGATTCTTAATATGCGTACAAAGTGTTTCTGCAAAACATGTTATATATTATGACTTTGTAGTTGATTCAACAGCAGTATTCAAAACAGTGTCCGTCACCATGTTTCTTCCGCTCAGCTCAGCAGTAGGCCCTTTGATCCTCTTTTTCAACGTCCAGGTCCCAGCGTCGTCCCCGGGTTGCCTGGTTGGGAATATATTTGATTGACCAGCTTGGCATGGGCTTCCTTTTTATGGCTTCCATATGACTTACTGACATGATTTCGTGAAGTCACCAAAGTAATGCTTAGTCTTTGCATAGTGCATATTTTATATTTCATGGCACTTGTGTGGTATATTGCTGTCACCAAAGTGGCTTCCTGAAAATTTGGCCTTTCACCTGACTCCTCATTCGTTTTCCATTATTTGCAATTTGGTTTTGATCTATTTATTTATAATTGTCAATCGCAGAAATAATATCTAATTTCGCATGAACCCTATTTGCCTGGTTTCAGGAGGTGATAATCCTTTCTCATGGCGGATGCTGGCCCACAGAAATGCAGATGTGATTCTATTTGCATGACTTTGAAGCGAACTACAGCGATATAAGAGCTATATCAATTTTAATCGTATTAATTATCAGATTTAGGACAACGTTATGACGCATGCATGATTCGAAGTACATTTGAGCCAAATTACCATGCACTTTGAATGTTATTTCAAAAAACAGTGTCCATGAATGACTCATCAACTTTAGAGCTTTGAAATATGTTCTTCCGCTCATTTTATTGACGTTGTCTGGAGATGCAGTTTGCGCTTCCCATTGATTGCATTGTCCTACCAGTTGTACACATTATAAGGTGGTGATTTGCATGTAAAATCAGATTTGATTCTTATTTAGAAGGTAATGACGGAGCGCATCAAACAAGCGATAGTAAGAGCTGCAGATCCTCTTTTCATTGCTGTTGGCTTCTATTTGGAAGACACCAGTCCCGGTCCAGTCAACAGGGTGTTGCATTGTCATGATTCTGCAATTGAGACTTCATGTATCAAAAAGTATTGGGGATGATTTGGAGTAGCAACCAGCTGAGGTCTTTATGGTTTATAGACATCTAACTCCCAATGGTAGTTGGAGGAGTCACACCTATTTGGCCTGACTTTGAAGTGGATATTCTGACTCAATCCTGCTTCATAAACATTGATCTTTTATGGCCCTTTCATGTATCGATGTGCGTACCATTTAGCACTTCTTGCTTTTTTTGTATGACTGGCGAATTTGTACAAGTAAAAGATATAAATGCACAAATCGAGAGTACATATTGATTATATTATGAGCTTTACCAACGTTATCAAGCCTGACAGTAGAAAGTTGATTCTCTGCATCATTTGCAAATTTGCATTATTCTCAAAAAACAGTGTCCATGAATGATATCCTTTAGCTTTGAACTTCCACTCCATTGTTGGGTTCTTCCGCTCATTTCCAACCAGGACGCGTCTGGCGGGAGATGCAAGCGGTCAGTGCTTCCGTTGATTGCAAAGGGAACCAATTTCAGCCTTGCTGCTTCTTCAAAGTCAAGGTATTGCATATTATTGGAGCAATACATTTTGATTTTATGTGGTCCTACCATGTATGGAAACACTTTTACTACCCCCATGAAATCCTTGACGCCATCCTTAAATCAAAGCAATATCTCAGAAAATGTTGAACCCAAGACTCTCATCAATCTTCAAGGTACCTGAAGTTGATGTTCTTGGGCAACATTTCTGATGATATTTTGGCTTAGAGGTTTTGATGGGTAATATCTCAGACATAATGTATTAGGCTAATTGCTCAAGGACTGATAAGAGTTGTATCACAAATTTTGATTTTTATAAATTCGATAAAATAGTACACTGTATGGAGAATCTGACCCCCCCAAAGATATTTTTCACATTGTCCTGGTTGGAAGTTGCATTTGAGGCCCTCTTTGTAAATAAAGGAGTTATGTTTTTATAAGATCTGAATGTACACCAATAGTGTCTGTGGATACACATTTTCACTTAAAGTTAAGTCTATATACATTTAGGACCTCCACATACTTTGACGACACATTGAAAAAGGGTTGACTCCCCCTTTCATACGGATGCCACGGAAAAACGAAATATGGAACCTCAAATTTCAGGATTTACTTTTTGGTGTTTTGGGAACACATTCATCCATATTACAGAAAAGAAAAAGTGAAGAAGTACATCCTGAAAGCGATATGGAATGGCCTTTATGTAATTACCCCAATGGGTTGGAGGAGTCATCCTTTTGGGTGACAGTGTCTTAAGCTTCGGCTCTTCCCTAATTAGCCATGGGTCAATTCTTCTATCATTTGCCTTTGTTGTATGTATTGCGTAATTTACTTTGCTTTTTGATGTAAATTTGTCAAAATAAAAATAAATAAAATCAAGAACGTACATATTACTTATATTATGCGAGAAATTAATGTTATCAAGTCACTTTAATGATACGCAGTTGATTCAACATTGTTGCAAATTTGCATCCAGATAATTCTCAAAGAAACAGTGTCCATGACCAGATATCCTTTAGCCAGCTTTGAACTTCACACCCATTGTTTCTTCCGCTCATTTGTCGTCTGGAGATGCAGCTGCCTTTTCTCCCTTTATTCTTCCTATTATAAGGTAATGGGTTATACTTCAAAGAATCAAGGTGCTTTTGATGGTAGTGTTAAAGAGGAGAAGAAGATCATACCAGTGTTGATGTACTGCACGCCACTTGAATAGCAAAAGAACCCGATTCGATAAACCAGACTGGTAATGGCTGCACTTCAAAAGTCAAGGGGATTCTTCAAGGCATCTCTGTCGGAACAGTTATCGTAATTTCATGAAATCTCAAAAATACAGCCGTAAATAAGCAAAAAGAACCAAACTCTCCGATATCATTTCATTCGATATAGTATATGACAAATTATTAAAATTCGATATTTTCACATTTTTGATATATAACAGTCCTCGAAGTAAATTTTATAAATATGACATAAATGTAAAGTGTATGTGCTAGGAGGAAAGCGATATTGAAAATTTGACCTTTCATCTCTGGCACAAGATACACCTTTTCCCCCTAATTCTGGAGAAAGGTCAAATTTCCAGATGCTTTTCAACCTATGATACATGATCTTGAAGTAGTAATTTATGAAGTCGCTTATTGCGGTGTGTAAATATGTATTAACATGTCATAAAATGTGTATTATATTACGAATTTCACACAAAATCAAAAAATTATTTGATATCAGAAGGGAACATTCTTCGCAGAATGCAATTCGATATCCTCTGATTTGCTCTAATGGTGTCCAAACGTTCATACCCTTATAAGACAAAGACCACGTAAATTAACTTTTTTTTGGCAGATGAAGTACCATGTGTACTAAAGCACAAAGAACGCAATAATATTCTTAATAGTCTGGTAGGTTCAAAATATTGATTACACATTTGATGGATGAAGTCTGGTGCTATATCGTCAAATTCTCATTCTTACACTTTGAAGCCCTTGATGCTTTAAGCTGAGAAGAAGAAGATCATACCCCATTGAATGTTGGAAAAGAACTATAAACCATGATGGATGGCTGGGGAATTCTTCAATGCATGGACCTTTAATACTCATTTCTCCGATGATCTGATTAAGAAGAAGGGTGGAAGTGGTGCTGAAAGCTGATATGTTCCCATTCTTGGAACAATTGAGATTGATGGCAAAAATAGACAGGGGATCTATGACAAGCAAACATGCAGTTGTATCTTATGACAATACTGATAAACAGCTTTGTAATCTTTATCTTTGTTTTTTGATGATGAACCGTCACTATCGAAATCAGTATCATGCAACACACGTGTAAGTCAGTTCTTGATTCGCCAAACGCGCATTTCTGGATTGTATCAGGTTATCTTGTTTTGTGATGATGAACCAGAAACTGGTAACACCGCACACACGTAAGCCAGTTCCTTTATTCGCTTTAAAATGTTTATATATCAGGGAAAATTGCCTTACACTTTGAAGACGGCATTTAGATTGCCCACAAGTTGCCAACACGCACACACTCCTCACAAGAATGTATCCATAAATACACACACACCCCTACATGCCTAATTTCCCAAGCGGTAGCCAGCTTTCTTGGTCAGGCAAAATTCGGGGGCAAAAGTGAACGAAAGCAACTGCAGTTGTATCATACAATACATGAAGCCCCTGTACCGGTTTTTGTTTTAGATATATCAGCATGTCTTCGAGCCCAAAAAAACTTTATTGAGGATGATGTGCACGTAGCGCATAGCAAAAGTTTGTATTTTACAATCGCCCATGATCAGGGATGATGGGGATTTGACAGACAACAAATGTGCATATACAGCTTTGCAAAAAAATGAATTTTAGACTATTTTTGGCCTCGTGATTAGGCAGATGAATTTGCTTCTTTCTTTTCCTTTGCCCTTCAGATTTTCTATTTCATTTTTTTTTGGTCACATGGGCACTTTTTCTTTCATTTCTACTGATCCCCACATACATCTCAAAACACCTATATTTTGAGCTATACAACTACGTCCCCTAACATTTTTTGTTTGCGTGGGATAATACCACAATCCAGAGAAGCGGCGCAAGCTGCATCTCCAGATAATCTCGACAAAAAAGAGCAGAAGAAAACAAGCGGAAAGATGGAGGTAAAGATGAAGTTCAAAGCTGGCTAACGGACAACGACCTCTCAGAGCTATGTGAAAAATTCAGACGGTTTGACGGCAGGCATATGAAGCGGAATGTATGACAAATTGTGTAAGGATGACGACAGGTTCGAACAAGAAATGAAATCCAACTACAATGTAAGATGACGCCGTATGTATGGATTTTCATGGAGTGGCAGATCATTTACTAAGATGAATCTTTCATGGAGTAAACGGAAAAGACAATATTTAACTTTTTTATGACTATCCATGCAGTAAAATGTTGAACGACCCACAGCACAATTCCAATTTTTTTATATTGCAGCATTAACAAATATTGAAGCCTAATGCCTGGAAATTAATGTACGTATAGTTATCTGGCGTCTTTTGATACATATGACACAATCATTCACATAAGCTCAGGAACATGTCAATCCCACTTTCAAAGTAGAAGATTTAATCGGCTGATAATCACAAAGTTAAAGCTCACAATGTGTTATGGTTTGGTTCTCACAGCGACACCCTTTATTTTTTCTAAAATTTCTACTTTTTTGCATGATTGTAATGTCCAACAGTATGTGAAAGGCTCAAACCCTGAAGTGCATTAATATTCAAATTTAAGATTTTTTTATACCCCGGTTTTATTCCCCAATCCCCATTTAGTCATTGGCTTCCACAGTTACAGCTGTTACAGTTATTTTGCATCTTTCATTATTACCTGGCATTATTGCGACACAATGATCCAGAAAAACTAAATATGTACAACACATTGTAAAAAAAGTAATAAGGAGTCTTTATAACTTGAATAAAGGTACCAGAATATGAAAAAAAATTACAATTTAATCTATTGAGCTTGAAATATAGGGCGGTGCGAAGACAATTGCTGAGCCTGGAGGAGTATTAAAATTTTTGAGGGTATGCAATGCAATTTTGGCAAAACCGAGAGGACCAAACTGCTGATTTTTGGGCACACATTTATGGGATGTTCTTTTAAATAAAACGCTCTAAAAGGCCAAGGAAATCAATACAGAAACGCACTTTTAAATAGCCATTTTTATGCTCCTTGAGCTCGCAATTTTTTCATGATAATATATTCTAGGGGCCTATTGAAGGTTTGACAAAATTTGCAAAGGTGCAGAGAGCAAAAGATTTTGGCATGTCTGAGAGGGGAAAGGAATTTTCGGGCAGCCCCTACCGAGTATATATGGTCATGCGAACACAATAGATAAGGTATTCAATACACATATCTAGTGTTTAGGTGGAGTCATAGGCTATAGGATAGGGTTGAGATTTTGTAACACTTTAACCTTCCAATGCTGTCAATGCTTTGTTATTATTGGAACAATGGATCCAGGAATAATACAACTTTATATTGGCCAAGCTATCAATATCAAGCAAGCAATGAATGAATGTTACCAAAATTAACAATCGTCAATTAATTAGATTTCATAAATAATAAGGATCACCCACATCATCAATGGTCGATCGGTATTGATTTGGTGTTTTCTTTATTGCCTTTACGACCTCCTCCCAGGTATAGTAGTGTTTTTCAACTTTAGATCCACATAATGTCGGGTACGTCTGTGTATACATATCATTCCTGTATTCAATTTCTTGTCTAACTGTGAAATTGAATAGAAGTGAGAAGCATGACCTTTTGAATTGTCCCTGCTCTGTTGGAAATGGCATTTTAGAATTGTCCCTGCCTGCTGGAATGGGTCGAAAATGGTAAGGAAGAAATTTCGGGTACAGGGCGTTAACGTCCCGACACGCCGCTAGATCCGACACTCCGCCAGTCCGCTGACATGCCTGCCAGCTCCGGATCTGAAATGCTGCACCAAAGTCTGACAGGCAGGCGCTGAATTCCGAAACTGAAAACCAACACTGCGCCATAGTCAGGAAATTGGTAAAACACCAAAATAGTCCGAATCTGGAAAACACTCCTTCAGTCCGACATATCGCGCAGGCCGGAGTTCTAAAAAGCATTGTGCCAGTCCGAATTCGCGAAAAAATTGCGCTTAAGAATCCGGTTCTGAAACACACAGCCAGTCCAGTCGAATTTGAATCGCAGCATATTTCGGATCTTCGGACTAAAGCGGCATGCGTCAGACCGAAAACTGTGTTTTTCAGATTCGGACCAGCGGCGCCGTGATAATCCGGACTGTGGCAGTGATTTTCATTTTCGGACTGCTTTTTTTCGGACCAGTGCCGTGCTTTTCTCTTTTCGGACGCACCTCTAAGTATAGGGGAATTTTAAAGCGTTGATTTCGGACTAGCGGCGTGTTTGATTAGCGTAAGTGTAGGACTGAGTTGCACTTTACCCATAGCGGAACAATATCCGTCACTTTGACCCATTTATTGTTTATTACTTATCCGGCATCCTTCTCAGAGAGATACATAGCATAAAAACCAAAAGATCGGTGTTATTATCACCGCAGCCATCTGGGTGGACCAGTAGTTCGGCATCTAAAGAGTGGTCAGATTCTCTTCATTCGTTAAATGTACATACATTTCCTGAAGAACTGAAAATAAAGTGTGGACAAGTTATTAAATAGTAGAACAATATACACAAACAATAATATTGTAAAGGAAACGTTTGGAGTTTGTGTATATAGGGTGCATTTGCAGGGTGTCCGTGATGTGGTGTACACATTTACCTAAGTACAGTGTGGGTATAATTTTCTTCAGAACATGATACATTGGGATCCCTCACCTTATGATTACATTGCAGCCATAGATAATGGGGCTTATAAAGTACTTCTCAGGTGGTATAAGCGCAGCCACGTGGGGTTTTGTCTTATACCGTTTTGTTTTTGAGATTTACCTAGAAAATAACGTTGTACATAATTTTTTAACATCACATGATAATGAAATCTTTGTTTGGGTATCCCTCAATCACAATAAACGTCGTACGCGTGCAAAGCGTTGCCACTGTCCCTTGAGTAGTGGTATGGTGGAATCATCAGTTATTTTACGTTACCCTTCAATTTAAGGGTAAAGTGTATGTATATGTGAGTGCATGGAGAAGCAGTTACAGAGAGAGAGAATAAAACGAATTCCTTTAAAAGAAATAGAATTGGGCAATCGAAAAAATTGTCAAGAGAAATGAAAAGAATGAGTAAGTCACAGTTCACAATTAAAAACAGGAAAAGCTGACACAACATCGATTTAATAGGGAGGCTAAATTTATTCCCCCCATTGAAGGTTGGATATTTTATTCCTACATCTGATCTAATGCTTATCCTTGTTCTCTGCTGCTGGTCAGTTGGATCTGAGATTTTCCCTGTTTTTTATATTAACCCTTCACATCATAACACAAGACGTTTTTATGTTAACAATAAAACATGGTTATAAAACTTTTTGTAGATAATAGTTATTTAACTTGTTTCATAATTAGATAGACTAGAGGTTTTTTATCATCAGATAGAAAGACTTCTGTCATCTTCTTTCTGGTGAACTAAACATGGGCTGGGGAGTATCTTTCCATATCAAAGTTTAAAAAAATCGTACTATACTTCCTCAATAAGGCTGTATTGCAACTTATGAGGGGAAATGTTTGATTTTACAATATTTCGAGTATATTTGTATTTGCAACTTTAGAAATTTGTAACTATTTCGAAATGTTACTTTGTAACTTTATTATGATTAACATAACTGTATTTCAAAGCGTCAAACTATATCATTATTTTGTCCCAACTTAAAAATAACTAGGAACAAAATACTCATCTCATATGTTTATTTATTTTATTGCCAAGCTGCAAATATTTCTACTGGTGCACATGCATTCCTAATAATTTGTCTATAATACTTATACAAGCATCAACAAAGCACTATTTGTCACAAGATTTGAGAAAAAGTAAATAGCCTACCTTAGTGAAACCTACAAAATCGTTTTCGACATCATTCGTAAAAGGTTATAAAAGGTTAATCAGAAAGGTTTAAATGTCATCAATATATAAATATTAAGAGTATAAAACATTTTTACCTTGCAGCAAAAACATTTTTGGATAATCTACTGCTCAGCAAACAAAAAATGTTTTTACAGAAAACGCCTAAATGTCAGAGTTATATAAAGCGGTGTACAAAAAATGTTTTAATAACATTCCAAAAACATTCTTAAAAACTTGATACAGAAAATTATTCTAAACAGAATGTTATTTTGGGGAATTGAAAAATACTTTTCTGCGAAAAAATGTTTGCCCAAAATATTTGCAAATAACGTTTTAAAAACGTTTTCTATGATCTTTTTATAACCTGACATTTAAATATTTATTAGTAAGGTTTTGAAAAGAACATTTAAGAACATTTCTGTGTTTGCTGGGTTCAAATATTTTAACATAATGTTATTTAAGTATGGACATAAATATTTGGCAAAATGTTTGCAAAAATAGTTTAAAAATAATATTTTTGAAAATATTAAAAAGATTATTGTTGTAGTGTGTTTTCATACAAAACGTTTTAAATGCTATCAAGTAATTTTTATATAACCTGACATTTAATGTTATTAAAACGTTTTACTTAAACTAAAAGCTCAAATATAATTTATTTAAAAACGTTTTTAAAACGTTTATGAAATGTCACATCTGTCAATGTAGGTGGAGCAAGTGTGAAAAATGCATGTTTCATAAAGGAAGCGGGTGATTGGTAATAGCAGCACCATTTTGAAAATTGTCATCTGTGCGAGAATTTTATACGCAAAGGATATAGAAGTTCAAATCAAAAGTGGACTTCGCTACACAGTGGTCTTCGCAGGTAAAGTTTGAATCAGGATTTAGCCTCAGTCGTCCAGAACATTGAGAGCAACAGAACTTTGTAATCAAGAACAAGAAAAGACTGTTGTATAAGTAACATTCCTAATCCGTGTATTTTAATAATTTTATGGATTTATGTTCATATGCAAAGATCATTGTAAATCATATTACACTATATCATTAAAGATTCGGATTTGTTAACTTACACAAAGCAGTGTGTTTTGTTGTGCATACTGAAGTGAATTTGGGTAAAAGGTGTTTTTTGTCCTGGAGTCATTTACGACTCGTAACACTAGCCAATAAGTAATGACTTCTTGCCTATCCCCAACTTACGTTGAGAGCATATCGTGCAATACTGAGGTATTCGGCATATTGTAACCACTGAATAAAGACTTGATGTTGATTAAAAAGCCGGCAAATACCTATCAAAGATGGAAATACAAATTGTTTTAAAATCATAAATATTTGGTGTTTATCCACTATTAATTAAGTCATTTGTATGATATTTTAGTGCTCCAGAAATGCTCTAATTTGACAAGATATCTTATATAATACCGTAAGTTTTCTTTTCTACCGGCTTAGATACGGCATGTACGGGAAGGTGTATGGAAGGAAGCATTTATAGTCGTTCAAGCTTAATTTGCCAGTTTATAATGTAGGCACAATGGACTCGTCTTGTGTCGAAAGCATCAGTACATTTTCATATCTAATACTGAAACCGAAACGGAGTCTAAATCATCGGCAAAAAAGTAAATTTTAATATCTACTTACTACTTGCAATAAGAAGAACAAAGTGAACATTATTTCTGCAGTCGCAAACTGGCTTGCATTAATGCCAATGAGGAAAGCCACACTCCCAACAGCGTATGCTGCCAACAACATATTAAGGAAGAACTCAAAAAATGGAATGGGGCCAGGACGCAATCCTGAAAGGAACAAGATAAAAATGAAAAGGCAAAATGGTGGATGAAATATGAAAATAAACACATCAGCGATCAGTAACCTTGGCAGGCAACAGAATGGAAGAATGCATCTTTTTCACCACTTCAATCGTCAGCACACTCAGTGGTCAAGTTAAATATACTGCGTAAAAAGTATCCTTACAAGTAAAAATATGGACAATTTCAAATCGAATCAATATTGGGGTAAATTTGTTTTAATAGATGCTGCACGATTGACACCACATTGAATCCAATGATTTTTGACCTGAAGAAGTTAAGCAATTGAATAGACGAAAGTCCAGTTTTAAAAGTGACAAATGGCATATACAATCTACAAGGCAAATTGAATTCCAATAAGCGCACAAAAGACGATACAGTTTCATCAATAGAAATTTATAAGCAGTTTTTTATTTCAGTTTTTACTCTTTGTACTTTTTCATAAATTTCATTTTATTTCTCAGTTCTTTGTTTCAGTTTTCTTTTGTTCCTTTCTGTTTTTAGATTAAAGGCACGCATAAAATTAGCCATTTACCACTCTAAAACCAGATGTCTTGTCCGTGGAGTTTTGAATAGGCCAGCTTGTCACTTTTAAAACTGGACCTTCGTCTGATCAAATGCTTGTAACTTTTGTTCTTGAAGTCACATTGAATTCAATGGGGTGTCATAATGTGCCGGATTAGATAGTGCATCTATTAAATAAATAAATTTGCCCAAATATGGTTTAGTTTAAAATTAGTATTTTTCTTCCAAGTGTAAGGATACCTTTTGGCGCAGTATTTATTCCTTTGTTAAACAGTTGAGCAATTTTACCCAACATTGGGAAAATTTTGTTAAGTCTTGATTGGGCATGTTGGGTAAATTTTACCCAATATGTAAGGGAACTTTATAATTTATTTTCTTGTGCACAATGAGTAACCCAATTACAAAACAATATTGATTGGATAATATTGACCCAACTATTGGTTTAAAATTTACCCTATCAAAAAACACACTTGCCCAGTGCCCAATAATTTTAACCAACAAATTTCTAACCAGCGTTCGGAACAAGTTTATATTTAAATATAATGACAGTTTAAAAATGGTAAAAGATGTGAAAGTGCATTTGAGTGACAAAATGGCATATACAAAATTTAAAAGATTCGATGACAGTGCTAAATGGATAGAAAAGATGTGAAAGTGCATGGATGCCAGGCTTAAACTACATGGCGTGATCCTGGGCCACTACATTCTATCATATGTTACAGTTTCATCCTCAAGCAAACCCTCGCGTTTCCAACACTGATAAGTCTGACCTTGGGCGTAGGCGTAGTATTGCATGTTTATTTTACTCCTACCCCCCGCGTAGTATTGTGACAATTTAGTTTTCACACACACACACTTAGAATTGTGGCAATATTGACATGATCAAGAGAATTATTCCAATTTACCTGTCAAGAAATGAAAAAAGCGACTGTGTGTAACGTGAGTTAACATCAACCGCTGTGGTATGTCGTGTGCAATGATCTTAGAGAGAAGATATGCTGATACACGGTAGTATCCATTTGCAACCTCGTGTCTGCATGCAAATCGAAAAAAAGAAAGATATAGGGCCTATAACACTGTATACTTCAGTAATGTAACCCAAAAAAATAACAAAAAATAATTAATGAATGCTTTAATGCTTATAATATCAGCTTGAAGTAACTAGAATTTACAAATAAAATCGGTACAACATTCGCGTTTAAGCTATAGATATAGTGATATTACGTAGTAGAAAATCTTGAGTAAATCATTATGTTGATGACTTTTCCCGTTTGGCTCAATCCTCAATTGCTATCACGCATCTTGATACACTGGGGACTCGTCCCCTGGGCCCATCTCTATGCCCATGCTGTGGTGTGAACTCTGCCCAGCACACCCAACAACCGTAACCACAACAAACTAACCGAAGATCGCGTTTATATTCCATCTCTGGTTGATGACCCATGCTGGTAGGAGCAAACATGTCAAAGCGCTCGACAGCGTTTCCGATACCGTAAAACTCTGACCTCGGGCGTAGGCATAGTATTGTACGATTAAGCAATCTTTTACCCCCGCTTTAAAACATGCAAACTCTTGTAGGCCCATCCACAAAAAGTGGAAAGGTTTGAGCAATCATCGATACACAAAGTTATATACGAAAAGTAAACGTGCACATTTGTGTCTCAATTTAGCTCAGTTGGTAAAGCGCCAGACTTTGGTAAAATAAAAAGCTGACTGTAAAGCGCTCGATAGTTAACGTGCTATCAATCGCTTTTACGATATGATCAACCTTTCAATCCGCTATTGACTATAGTTTTCTATATGAGCATACTGTACTTAAAAGGAATCGAAGGAAAGTAGCTCAGGTACACTCATCTTAGATGATCATATCATTTTTTTTCACCTACAATATCGTGTCTTTTGCATGCTTCCAAAAACAATACCAATGAAACCGCTATAACACTCAAATTTATCATAATGTAAAAATAATCAATGCTCCAAATAGTAAAAAGAGTGAATTAACTGTTAATGAGTAAAATAAATGTGACTGTACGCCACAAATGAGATATCAAAGTTGGCAAATTGTATTCAGAGTTAGTGTAAAATGAATGTGCATTGTACAGGTAATAAAGCTACATGTATCTCATTTGGCTAACCAGTCAAACTCCTTTAAACCAATCAATAATCCTATGATGAAGTGATAATACGTTCTAGACAATCTTATTTATAAAATTCTTAAATATCATCTGTTGTTTGCTTTTCCTGTTCAAGTGGTGGTTTACAAAGCCTGTAATTGTCTATCATAATATAATGCTTGTACACTTACTAGAGCGCCGGTATCCGTCAAAAAAGAGACGCGCCACTAAATCCTGTTAAAAACAACCAATGTACAATGACAAACATACTATAACAATTAATAACAAAAAAACAGTTCATCAGTGTTGTATAGTTCGTGATATGCAAAGAGTCAATTAAAAGCACTTTGGAACAAATGTGTTTTCAAATTTGTTTTGAAACTACAAAGCTTTGGCAGAGCGAACCGAAAAATGGCAGATTGTTCCAAATGTTTGCAGCTGAAACATGAAATGATCTGCTGCCCCACTGGTTTCTGGCAACTGTTTCTTGAAGAAGTCCTCTGTAGTAGAACGGAGGTTACGAGTTGGTGAATACATTTCTACAAGTTCATTTAAATATGTGCTTGGAGCTAATATATACAAGATCTTGTAGACAAAAAGGCTATTTTAAATGTGATTCTTTGTTCAACTGGTAGCCAATGCAAGTCATGTAAAACAGGTGTAATGTGCTCACGTGGTTTTGTGTATGTTATAAGTCTGGCAACAATGTTTTGAATTCTCTGTAGTCTGTGCAGTTGGGTCTTTGTGATGCCATGCAACAGAGAGCTGCCAATGTCTATATTGGATGTTATGAAGGCATGTACCATCATTTCTGGCAGTCTCCCTGTTTACATGTCACACGAATACGACCTATGTTTCTAATGGACGCATATGCTGCTCTACACACTGTTGTAATATGGTATTCCATAGAAAGGGATGAGTCAAAATAACACCCTTTTTGTTCGAACCTCTGATGATGGGATAACGTTAGCATTTCTATGTAGGCATACTTGTGCTAAAGGAAGAATTGAATGGACTTTTGCAGTTTGATATTTTGAACCAATAACCTATGAACCTCTCATTTTTTCTTTAAAAATCAATACCATATGGGAAACCACAGCAAGTTTCGAAGCTTCTCAAGTTAGTTTATGAAGCTTAGGGACATCCTTAAATAATTTTACAAGTAGTTATGGGACATCAATACATGTTTCAAGCGATTGATAGCAGCATCAATACATTGGTCCGGCTCTACAGAAATATATATCTGGGTAATAATCAAGGCCATGGCTTTGTATAATGTCACCAAGTGGTAATGTGTATATTGAGAAAGCGCTAGGTCCGATGACAGAGCCTTTGTGGAACGCCATGGTCAAGACGGACCTTTCGGATCTTTCATTATTAATGCACACAAGTTGATGTCTGTCATGCAGATATGATTAAAAACCATTCATAACGCTACGTCATCAATTCCAATTTGATATTTCATTCGATGGATAAGTAATTCATGGTCCACAGTATCAAATGCTGCAGATAAATCTAAGCACTAGCAGTGTGATTTTCCCATTATCCATTGGCTTGAAGCAGGTCATTTTGTACTTTAAGCAAAGCAGACTCGGTACTATGGTGAGCACGATATGCTGACTGGTGATCATCACATAATCCATGTTCTTGGAGGAAAGGGTTTAATCTCGCCAGAACTACACGCTTTCAAGAGTCTTGCTGAGGAAGCTTAGGTTTGAAACAAAAAACAGGTAATTTTAAGTGTTGTATATTATGATCCAAATTCTGCTTTTTTAATGAGCGGACGGACATGCGCATGTCTTTTTGGCACAACACCAGGGTTTCTCAAAGAGTAGTTAACAAAACCCAGCAAACACAAATGTTTTAAAAACGTTTTAAATAAGATCTGCTATATTTTGGCTTCTGCAACTGTTTTGAAAAACGTTTTAACCAACAGTAAAATGTCGGAGGTTATATAAACATGCGATAAGTTTGTTTTAAATACGTTTATATGAAAGATCTTGTAGACACTACAACAATATTTTAAATGATTCTTTTTTTCAACTGTTAGGTAAAACAGGTGTAACTTGTGCTCACGTGGTTTGTGTATAACATTTCTGGCAAATATGTTTGGTGAATTCAAACCAGTCAATACGTTTAAATAACATGGTATCTTAAAAATATATTTTGCAAACACAGAAATGGTTTGGGTAAAAACGTTTTAATAAATGTAAAATGTCGGGTTATATAAAGGTCATGAAACGTTTTTAAACGTTATTGAAAAATGCCATTTCGGCAACATGTTTACGCAAAAATGACCTATTTTCAACTAAATAACATTTTGTTTACAAATGATTTGTCAATTGTATTAACCTTGTTTTCAAGAATGTTTTTGAATATTATAAACCCACGTTTTTATACCCTTTATAAACCCGACATTTAAACGTTTTTTAAAACATTTCCTTTTGCTGAGCAGTATTTGCAAAAAATGCTTTTTAAAGGTTATGAAAACGTTTTAAACTCTTAAAATACTCTTTTATGACATTTAAACGTTTTCAAGACAACCTTATATAACCAATTTTCAACGAAATCATGTCGAATACGTTTTTTGTGTTTCCAAAATGTTTTGTTATCAACGGAATTGGTAGCAGAGTCTGGCACATTGTTTTAGTCCAGAAAGTAGGAATGGTAATCAAGGCCAAGCTTTTTTTTTGGTGATTTGTTACAAAATGTCTAGGATTTCTCTTTCATAAGCAGGTGAAGTTGGTGAGACGATAAGTGGTGACAGGTTCATTGCATGATAATCACAATCTGATGTCTGTCCATTATATTTTCATTTAAACGTTTTCAATTTGAAGAAGTTATAAGAACTTGTTGTCCAAGATGTCGAAATGTTTCAGATGTTATCTGGGAATAGCCAGTCTGGGAGTGTGATTTTCCATTTCCGCAATGAAGTCATTCTGTACTAATGCTCTAATGCATGGTTAAAAGCAACTGAAAAACCATTTTTACTAATGGTAGGCATTGGCATGGGCTACATTGTTGCATAAGTCATTATAATAATTGTTTCTTGCTTTGGCTTTAATTTAGCTTTAGTGATATCACCTTTTTGTGTTTTGCTGTTTGTACAATTGATGATCAATCTCAAGTCGCGATTTCCGCCACTTTTTCTCTAGTTCTCTGCGTTTCATGCAGTTTAAATTCGGCATGGATTTCATCATTATACCAGCTGGTATTTCTGACCTCGTTACAGTTCGCGTTTTTGCTGGAGCATGTTTGTTAAGTAATGCGCCAAGTTCAAAGTCATATTTTGTGCAATGTTTTTTGGTAAAAAGACAAATTTGAGGAATAGGTTGAAAGGTCAATGGTAGCAATATCATTTCACATAATGAATCAATGTCTATTCCATGTTTTTAATTTGCCGAGCAGTAATTGACTTGGTGATGGCTTTGGTGGTTTTTTAAAAGAGATTACATTTTCAATGTAATGATCTGAGAGTCCATCAACACCGTGAAGATTGGAGAAGACTGGTGGATCAAAAATGCGTGTGATGAGCAAACCTAATGTGTTTCCATGTATGTGTGTTGGGAAAAAGTAACGTGCTGTTGGAGTCCACAGTAGCAGATAACACACATTTTGAGGAATAATTTAGCATCCACATCATCAGAACATTTTGAATATTAAAATCACCAGTGATATGACAAGAGGCAATATAAAAAGTGATCAATTAGATAACCCGAAAAATTACTCCCCATTCCTTTGTTTGCTGAGCAGTAGATTATCAAAATGAAGGATACCTCTTTCTAATGTCTACCTCATTTTGTGTTTTCTGACAACCTTTTGATTTGCACTGAGATATGGTACAAATGACAAGAGATTTTGAAGATTTCTCACTTGTAATGTTACACATATACCAGCAATTCAAATGATTTGAATTCAAGTCCAGTGTCATACAAAAAGTCATATTCAAACCAGTTTTATAACAGAAGTGCGCCCTCCTCCACGTTTTTTTAGCAATACGCGGGGCATGTTTAGAATATCCAGGTGGGGTAATAAATACAGATGTGTCCTTCTGGTTTCATCCAGTCTCTGTTATTGCCGACAAGATGCAATATATTTCCTTCAATGAGTCAAAAAATCTGACAAACTCTGATTTTACCTTGCTTCCAACTGATCTTGTTGTATTTACAGCAGAACTTTGTACTGTTATTAGAGGATGATGAAAGAACTTATTTAATGCTTTACTAAGCTTTAGTCACCCCTTCAAATGGTATCAAGTCTTGGATTATTGTCAAGGATGCATTACATTTACTGTTATGAAGTTTGTTTGCTGTTAAATTACAAGTCTCTTCTGATAATCAGCCTATTAACATTACTACAGTTTTGTGAGACTGCTTTTTCGGCAAAATTCAGCACTATACTTGATTGTCGAGCAGTAGACAGTGGGACGTCACAAATAATAACAAGATCTAATTGAATCAAGCAGTTTCTGTCATATTAGACTTGAATAGAAAAATTGAAATGTCATTTTGTTCTGGAAGTGACCATGAAGTTATTGTTGGGATGAAATATGGGGTGCTTGCATAGTAGGTCAGTAGGTCAAACATTAAGTCTCTTATGATCAATTTTGACCTTGCAGGTTGTGCACTATCAATGTAGGTACTTTGGAACTCCACTTGAAGATGGAGACAGACACAAAGTTGAAAATACATAATCATAAAATGTTAAAATCCTGAAGTATTGCAGATATAAAAAATACAAGAATGGTGATCCTGATGCTTCAGAGTGACAGTATGTCCATATGAAAAAATTCCAAGAGGTTTCATTCTAGGAACAGGTACATTAAGGTGGTTGCTTTTGAAGAGTGATGAGCTTCCTACACAAGGCGTGCACCTGTGATGTATAAGAACAATAATGAGAGGACATTCTGAAAATCGTTGAAATCCTGAATGATTTGAATGATACCGCCAATTATGACTGTTTGATATTTATTACCAGCAAGTGGAAAAGAGACACACGTAGAACCGAAATAGTACCATTTTTGTTGAAGGAGCAGTCCAAACAAACCATAACCCCGCTTCTTGATATCGTTTGAAAAATGATATACCATTATAAAGCTTATGATATATATTTTCCAAATACAAAATGATTTTCCTCCGTTCTCCGACAATGCATGTTGATGAATGTCTGCCTGGTATTAATTGTTCGTGTAAGTATGCAAGTCTAAGTCCACTCGATTACCCTAGATGATAATTTTGTTGACGTCATCGGCACAGTGCATCCACTCTGCCTTCTTAACTGAAACTCTGTATTATAAGACTGAAGAAGTTGAATTTCAAATATGCTTATGTGAAATTTCAAACTTTGACATTTAAAAGAATCCATACCAATGTATTGTTTGTTCATAAGGATATCAGAAAAAGTATAGAAAGTTTGTTTGCAGTCTCCGACTCCGGCATAGTTCTTCTGGATAATGTCCTATGCAAAAGGTCAAAGGAAATTTTGTTGGACAAATTTTGTGGCCCACTGAGTTTTTTACAGATTACCTGCTTGAGAGGCCGCGACATCGAAGCAAAATGCAGTAATTTGATCTATAGCGTAACTTGAGGCCAATAGAAAAAAGCGAAGGCATTTCAGAACGACCCTTCCAATTTGAAACAAAAGTTTAATCCTATTTCAGAACTATTTGGCAATGATTGCGACCGTTCACCAGGTCTTCATCAGACTGCGCAGATTTGGTATTTTCGTCACGGGATAGTAATTAAAACTAGCAAATTTTCAATTTATTAAAATTACTCACCGATCCTGAATCCAGAAGTTGCTTCCCATCCCCAACTTCTGGAAAAAAATACAATGCTGATAAGTAGCACAATAACTAATGGCATTATATACTGTAAAGAAACAAAATCGATGTTAATGTTGATTATTCATTATTATTTATTTTCCATCAAATGTATTTTGTATGACTTTATGGACAAAATAAATAATACTGAATAATAATCTGAAATCTGCCCCTCAATGAATTCATTGTACCAACACAGATGAACTTTCATGGACATAATGTGGCAGTGGAATACATATAGTGATGATCGATAGTGGTCATAGCTAGCTAGTTGTATAATGGCTTTGATAAACACTGAAATATCATCCAGACAATTATTACCTGGCTCCCAAAAACAAATGGCATCCGATACAATTTTGACGAAGTCCGCCAGCAAAGCCACCAAAACTGTATTTAAAAAATGAGATTGTTAATATGAATGCGTTTTATTGAATGACTGACAATCTTGAATGGCTAACAACACAACATTTCGTTCATTTATTAAGAATCATCAAATCGATAGTTGAGAGCCAGAAAACCTTTTAACTAACACACAAGGAACCCTTTGTGAGTTAAGGCTTTCAGGCTATCAACCCTCAAATACTGGTTAAGGAGAATCAGCTCTATACATTCCAGGGTGGACCTAAAACACCTCCACTCTTCAACTCCGGTCTCGCTACAAGTAAAGCCTCGAATAAACGGATCAAAACGAATCGACCCATACCTGCCTAACGACTACGTGAAATAATAATTTTTTTAGTAAAGAAGTGAATATCAGGGGACTACGTTTGGAACATAGGTGAGCTGTCCAATCTGTCCCATACACTAAAGCCATCCATGATTGTCATCGTGGAAACCATCCATGAATGCTATCTGTCAATGATGGTCTGCGTAGGGATAACTTTCGTCCAACATACCAGCTTGGTACTCCCTTAGCTGTCAGAAGACTTGTAGGGACTGACTTTCGTCCAACAAAGCTGTTGAGGGATCGTCCAGAACAATCTATTGCTTGGACCTGGTTTCGCCATATTTCACGACAGTGCTATGATCCAGAAGACTTGGTGATGTGGTTCCTTCAGTAACAATGAAGTCAATAAATACTATTTGCTGTTGACTATAGACAATTCAATGCACAATCAGTAGTTCTTCTTAGGCCAAAAACTTCAATAACACACCACAAGGAATAGCTTGGCAGCCATACAACAGATGCTGCTGGATACCGCACATTTGAGATGTAATGTCCTTGGTCTAACACAATTTGTCAAAAACCTACCCTGAAGACAAGATTCTTGACTTGATCACCACTGATCTAGATGCCACCTGCACAGTGCATGCATGACTAGGTACTTCAGACCACGGTCCAGTTCATTATAAACTGAACGTGCCTGTAAATAGGTACATAGACTACTGGGGAACGAGAAGTTTTTCTTGCATCTGCAGACCTTGCAGCAGCATCACCACTATTTTCGGCAAGGCAATGGAGATTTTCATGCCAGCAAAGCTTGTTTGCAAGAAGACTGGTATGGTTTGATCCCGGGTTTGATGATCACTGCATTTTTCACACAGTTACGTTAACTGGAGACCTGGAGAAAATGACGATCTTGGCAGTCAGATGGACCTTTGAGCCATCGAAATGTAAGCCAATAACAGCTTCAACTGCTAGATCTTCTGTTTGGTACCACCAAACTACCTGAGAAGGAGCTGGAAATCCTGGAAGTCAAAGTTGACAGCAAACCGGGACAAAGCACATTTTTAAAGTCTCATCCAGAGCAGGACCAAATTGGGGCACTATGAGGAGAGTTACGAAAAATAAACAGACCTGAAATGTTCCTACCTGTACAAACCAAGACGTTGGGTCCAACGCGTCCATGCCTTGAAGTCATCTCTTTGACGGCAACATCACTTGATTGTGAGCTGTAACTATCATATATGGCGGATACGTTTGCTTGGAGCTCGTGACAGTGCCTTGACTGTCGGTAGCATGATACCAAGAGAAAGTTGGCTATATAAATTTTGACCTATGTCACTCCTCATGGGCTATCACCTGTTAAAACACTCTAAATAAAATTTGAGAAGGTTTATCAAGATATAATCATAATTATCATTATAATTATTTATCTCTGGGACATGAGACCTCCTGAACTAATGGGGTATTTCAGTGAGACCTCCTGAACTAATGGGGTATTTCAGTTGGCTGTTGTTAGTGTGAAAACTACGAACCAGTTTTAAAGAAAATTTGACCAGTATTAGAAAGAAAATAAATATGGGGTACTAAAAGGCTAAAGCCTGCAATTTATCCCATCAATCCTGTTAGTGTACTTACTATAGCTTCGAGTAATAAGTGGTGATGGGCTGGTCTCGTTCAGAATGACATCAAGAAAGTAATCCGCCGGGTTGTCGAATTTCTCACACTGAAATCCTGAAAGAGGAAACATGATCCGTACTTTGTCTTAAAAGTTAACATTAAAATCCTGAAAGAGGAAACATGACCCGAGCTTTGTCATAAAAGTTAACACTGAAATCCTGAAAGAGGAAACATGACCCGTGCTTTGTCATAAAAGTTAACACTGAAATCCTGAAAGAGGAAACATGACCCGTGCTTTGTCATAAAAGTTAACACTGAAACCCTGAAAGAGGAAACATGACCCGTGCTTTGTCATAAAAGTTAACACTGAAATCCTGAAAGAGGAAACATGACCCGTGCTTTGTCATAAAAGTTAACACTGAAACCCTGAAAGAGGAAACATGACCCGTGCTTTGTCATAAAAGTTAACACTGAAACCCTGAGAGAGGAAACATGACCCGTGCTTTGTCATAAAAGTTAACACTGAAATGGGAAACATGACCCATACTTTGTCATAAAAGGTAACACTGAAATCCTGAAAGAGGAAACATGACCCGTGCTTTGTCACAAAAGTTAACACTGAAATAATGAAGGAGGCAACATAACACGTAATTTGTCATAAAAGGTAACACTGAAATCCTGAGAGAGGAAACATGACCCGTAATTTGTCACAAAAGTTAACACTGAAATCCTGAGAGAGGAAACATGACCCTTAATTTATCCCGGAACTTGAACTTATAATTATTATGCAGCAGTGGCGTATTCAGTGGGTATGTAGCTTCCCCCTGTGAGGATTCTTGCCCCTTCGCACGCAGGCCGTCCTGATATTTAAGATATATTTAGGTTTCTCTTCGTCAACATTTTCCAAATAAAAGATGCCAATTCCCCCTTACCCCGTCATTTCCCTCAACCTTGATACTTCCTGTCACCTCTGAAAGGGTCTTGGCTGCGCCGCCGGTGACGTCCTTTGTGCCATTTTTTGGATCGTCGATCATTATCATATTTGAATAATAATTAGCTCCATTTATAATGTATTTACAATAATTTATATATATAACAAAACACATACCAATAGAGTTAAAATACTGCAAACATTCTCCAGCAGGTCCGTGGTAGACGGTTTCTCCTTTAGAGAGTAGATGGTAAGTGTTGAATAGACGGAATATATCATACCTCGGTTGGTGGATAGATATAATTATTGTATAACCTCTCTGAGATAGTCTGCATTGGAAAACAATTAATTGCTATAAATAAATAGCTTTGTAAGTAACATCTTTGTAGCCACAAATAACTGGTGTGAGGATTCGCATTAAACCTTCATAATGATAATAGAGAGATTGCGATTTCCAAACGTAGCATCGAACGTAAGTGGAATCTATTCAAAATCTCGTCACAGGAGAGTGGTTTTGAATCGATTCCACGTACGTTCGATACGTACGTGTGGAAATCGCAATGTCTCTAATAAAACTTGTGAAATATTATTGTTTTGCATTGTTTTATATCGTCTACTACGTTTCTCTTTCGATTTAAAAAAACCCGTTATATCTGGACATGTACGCGCGTGAAATCAACTCACCTAGCCAGTACCTGTACAACAGATTTGGCTGTACTCGCATCTAGTCCTGTTGTAGGTTCATCAAGAAATAAAATGGAAGGTTTAATCATGAGTTCCATCCCTACACATGTCCGTTTCCTCTCACCGCCTGATACTCCTCGTATTCTGTTAAATAATCCAGTCATTCCAACCTTAAGGGAGAGGGAACGTGTCACTTTGTCAGTACATGTTTAATACATTAAGATATACGGCACAAGATACTGTGACAATGACCAACCCCGAAAATCCTGGCTACACCAGAAATTTATAACATCGAGGGCCCGTTACCAGGCTCCACACAAACATTGTCTTCCGTACTTCTTTCTTGAAGAGATTCATCCGGGTAGTTCATGTAGATTAGCAAAGACACTGTTCTTGAAACATATCCAGTACTTACATTTTATGGAGCTACGGTGTTTCGAGACCCAACTGGTCTGGTCTTTTGATCACGTATGGGTGGTTCCAGAGGCACTGCTGGTGTTTTTAGATGTTGGAGTGGAGTGTTTCTAGACGTGCTCTGATAGGCGTGACTAAGGTTGAATGTGGCGCTCTCCCACCTCATTGTTATTGTTTATAACTTTGCCCCCTCTGCGACGTATCCAAATGGCTTTCTCTGACCAGTCTGGGTAGTTGTACTTTCTTAACGCTTGCCGGGTGTATTTCTCCTATTTCTTTCGGTCTTCTGGTTCAGTCTTCTGCATTGAATATAAGTCACGCCTATGATCACATTATCCACAGCACTTCTAGAAACACCCCAACATCTAAAAACACCAGTGGTGCATCTGGAATCACTCATACGTGATTCACGTATGAGTAATTCCAGATGCACCACTGGTGTTTTAACGTGATCAACATACAAGACCAGTTAGTCACTATAAACATTTTGACTGGCGCTCAAAAGAAAGCAATTTTAAAAATCCGCTTTGCTACCATGGAATATCGAATCTATTCGCCGTAGAAGTGATGATGGCAGACAGATGGAACATGTGGAAGGTGACCTTCGAGACATGGAAATGTATAAGGCAATGACAATTTCACACGGTTGTTTGAAAATTACCCTGTCATTTGTTAGTTCGTTTGCTGATGTTCTAATACCATTTTATAAGTGTTTATCCCTTGTAAATATGTAAACCAGACTTTAGATAAATAGCGCCATTGTTCAACTTTTCTTAAAATTACTCAGTTTTACATGCCATCAAACAACCGTGTTCAAGCAAGAGGAGTCCAACCAAGCTCGATCTTATGTTTGGTACCACCAAACTGGCTGAGAAGGAGGGGCTGGAGATCCACAGTTGACAGCAAGCTGACCTGGACAAAGCATAATTCTAACGTCTCATCCAGAGCAGGACAGAAGTTGGGCGCTCGGCAGGAGAGTTGCAAATAAACTTTATGTCAGAGGCAGATTAACCGATAAAAGGCACAAGTTCGCAGTGTGATGGAATGCGCCTCACTGTTTTGGATGAGTTCCAGCGCCACCACTCTAGGATTATTAGACTCTACCCAGAGGAAGGCCCTTCGAATCATAGGCGAGAGCGAAGAGGAAGCAAGCAGAATGTTGAACATTTCACCAATCCATCAAAGACGTCAAGTGACCACTGAACTGAAGTGACTGCAGCAACGTCCCCGGGCAATGGTCCCCGGGCAACGGTCCTCTACAAAATGCACACCAGCTTGTCCCACCAGATCTGAAAGCACTGCTACCAAAGCCATTTGTAGTCAGAAGAGCTACCCGCTCCAGCTTGTCCATGTCTTGCCATGATGCTCTCACAGTACCAGTTTCTAGAACCATATCTACTGGCAGTACGTTCGTCCACACTGCAGTTCACGTTTGGAATAGCCTACTAGATGGAGTAGTTGGGGACATATGTGACAACGGCGCACCATCCTTCACGGGCATAGTGAAATAAGCTGATCTTATTTCTTGTGTCTGATGCTTTACTGTACCCCTTCACTCTTGTTGTCCCTAAGCTGCGGTGAACCAATGATTGGCCCGTGTGGTTGTCTTTTATAGTGTCAAGGTGCCTATATAGGTTCTTGACTTCTGTCACTCCTTATGGGCTATTGTTCACTCTAGCATTTTATATTTAAAAAAAATTGTTTATTACCTTAGTGTCTGCGCAATCGTGAAGGTCCAATTCTGCAATGACAATGTTGACTCGCCTAAGACGTTGCTCTTTAGTATAGTGCCCTGGAAGTCGTAGAGCCGCACAAAATGAGAGATTTTCACGCACTGTAAGGCTACCCATTACCACATCCTCCTGTGGGGAAAAGGCTTAAAATTTGACATTCACATTTAACTGTTTTGCCTAATACTCAAGAGAACTGTATACACCGGAGATGTGTCAAACTATACATGTATAATAATTTTCTGAATCCTTGTAAGGAGAGAAATATAATGATATTTGTATGATTTTTTAACCAGAATTGGATTCTGTTGCAATTAGCGGTGGGTTAACATGGGGTTTTTATCCGTAATTTAACGTTTTAATATAAGCAATTCACATTACCTGTTCTACGTAGCCACACATAAGATCGATGTTCGGATGCGGTAGTGATCCATTAATCAGAACGGTACCATCAAGTCCTTTTGGATTTTTACGAGATGCCAAAATATCTAAAAGGCTAATAGTCAAGATCAAATATCATTTAACAAATATCATTTAACAATTTAAAATAGGGTTAAGAAGAAACACTGAACATCTGAATAAAAACAAATTATTGGAATTTATAACACCTTAAAGGGCGTATAATGATATTGTATTTGAGCGGCCGGCTCATCTACAGTGTATGATAATACAATGAAGTTAAACTATCTTTGGTAATGATATTAAAATGATAGAAAACTCCTTGATATACGAAATTGTTTCTTCCCAACCCTAGCGAATTATATTGTCTAGAGTGTACTTTCATTTTCTGCGGAAGAAGGGTGATGAATATGTCGGTGACCGGAGTCATTTTTTATGACCCTCCACCGCACACATACCCGAAACAATTTTTTTCCGAAAAGGTCAAGAAATGTGTGCAACTGTGCGCGTGACTGAAAGAAGGTGCTCGGAGTACGCAAACATTTTGATTTTGACAATCTGGCACATATGTTGGCGTCATGACCAAACCTGAATAGCATCTGGTGTGATGTCCTTCATCGATGAGGCTAACCAAAGGAAACATGGTATGCCAGACAATACAAACTACGTAACTTCTATCACATTCCGCACTGCAGGTGGTACAGCCTACAGTAACCAGCATTGCCTCTTCCAAAGAAGGAATGTACACACATCCTAAAGGTCAATGACTGGAATGTCTTAATGGATGATGAACACAAACAAACAGTGTTCCCTCCCCCAAATAGCAGAGACAGCTAAAGTCCCGACATTACCATCTACTCTGAAAGGACAGAACAGTAATTTATTGAACTCACTGTCCCAATGTAGGAGAACATGTCCAATGCATATATGTCAGGAAAAGGTTCAAATATCAAGCACCCACTACTCCCCTGTTGAAGTACGAAGCAGACGCGTTTACAATACCTCACTGAGCAAATACCTTGCAGCTTTGGGCGTTCCAAGTGGGAAGAGAAAAACCATCATGGACACAGCCTCCAAGACTGCACTCAGAGCTGTGAGTGGCTATGCTGTCAAAACAAAGCATTCAACCAGATGGACCTAAGTAAACTCCACCAATAAAGCACTTGTAGGGAAGAAGGACGGTTGAGTGCTGATAAAACCGGTTTAACCCGCCAAAGTCTGGTCCCCAAAAAGTCCAGAGACCAAATGCACACTACTGTGAAAATAGGCTTCGATGGTGAGGGTGTTAATGCTCTGCCATTGCCAATGAAAGAACTATCCCTCAGCCTCAACTGCTCAATGACACTTTACATGGTGTTCTACCAATGAATAACTTCTTTAACAAATTCGTACGTAACGCGCCCGTTTTAATAGTCATAAGCCCTTAATAATTGTATAACCACCCTCTTTTTTTTATATAAAATAATATATTCATGACCCCACTTTCTGAAGAAAATGCCCATATAACGAATGCACTCGAAAATGACAAGTCGAAGAGGTAGAACTTGTAGTACTGATTATTATTATTAGAATAATATTAAACATACGTTGTTTTGCCGCTTCCTGAAGGTCCCATGATAGCGTTAAGTCCGGACTTAAAAACTCCACTGAAAATATAAACACATATAATACAAGTACATATTAAATGTTAGTTTTCACTGATAGCTACCATGGCTACTATCACATTGCCCCCTTGTAATTTCGAGCGGCACAAATGCGCCTACAATGCGTGTATTAGCACGCCGATCGTATTATTATCATGATTATTGGTGGAGTTTCACGCAGCTGGGATGTACAAACAAGATTTAAGACAAATAGCGATATGCATACAGTTTATACGTTTCTGATTCAATGATTCAATGATACACACGCACGCGATGTGTTTAGCCATCACTCAATCGATTTACTTGGAATAAACCCGTAGATCTCCGGATTTAATATAAAAACTTACATTTTACTGTATCATCACCATCATCATTATCGTCGTCGTCATCGTCGCAATTAAACCTACCTCACGTTATTAAGGATAATTTTCTCCACTTTTTTTTTGTTTTCTTTCACTTGAATCGAATAGTGCAGATTATGAAATGAAACCACCGACGCCGACCTCGGAGCTCTGTATCGTCGGGCATTGTTGTTGGGAAGTAGCTTGGACTGCAGGTTACAAGAAAACGTCACGAGGCATTAATATGTGATGATAAACAAAGAATATTACCTAATACGGCTAAACATGCAAACGGTATAAAACGTTTTATGTCATAAATACTTTCAGACGAAAGTGGTGTAAAACACAAAACCATCGTGAAGACATTAAGGGCTGGGGTATGAACGTTTGGACAGTATTTATTTTGGGACATTAGAGCACATCAGACATATCGAATTGCATTCTGAATACGAAGAATGTCATTCTGATATCAAATAATTTTGATTTTTGAAATTCGCATTTTAATACACATTTTATGGCAAATCATTAAAATTGATATTTTTGATATTTAACAGTACTTGAAGTAAACTTTATAAATCTGAATATGAAAGGTCAAAATTTTCAATTGACCGTCGGCTTTTCCTCCCTGCTACATACACTTTAAGAATATATCATTAGATTTATATAATTTACTTCGAGGACTGTTATATATCAAAATTTGAAAAATATCAAATTTTTATAATTTGTCATAAAATTTGTATTATATTGTGATTTAAAAAAAATGAAAATTATTTGACATCAGAAAACATGCTACGTATTCAGAATGCAATTCGATAGGTCTGAGGTGCTCTCATGTCCCACAAAAAATACTGTCGAAACGCAATAAACGCTCATTTTGGAACCCTTAAGCTTGGCAAAAAAATTGTCTTCGGTAAATCTTGAAAAAAGATTATGAAAACAATAATATTATTCATCTACACCTTTGTATTATTATTAAAGACTTAATGAAAATGATCACGCGTATGCTTATACATAATATAACAATACATAAAGTTTCTTATAATTGGCACTTTCCCGTCGTTGATGGTGTTTTGGTTCGACTAACTTCAAATCAGCATGATCAGGCCGGAATAAGCAAAGTGGAAAACTGGATGGAAGCGAGGCAAAAGATTTTGATTTCATTTTTACACTTTTCAAAGTTAATTTGCTAGGTTGCCTACCTATAAAGACAGTATAACTGAATTTGAAAAAGGTAAAAGTTCAGTTTTGGCAATATTATATTTTCAAGTAATTTGTGGGTTTTAGCGGGTTCGCCGTCGGAAAAGTTGATATTTTCGCACCGTTTTACATCAGGGTCACTCCATGCCCAAACAGACTGAGGGTACACCTACCCCCTATATAGGATTTTGCTCTCCTTTGGCTCAAAGGAACCTTTGAAATAAAATTAAAAAGCACACTATATACATGATATAATAAGCCTTTTTTGAAATATGGCGGGCACAAAAGGAGAGGGCGTACTTTGAAGTAAGTAACCTTTTGTCAGCTGAGAAACATACAAAAGATTACTCACTTCAAAGTACGCCCTCTCCTTATGTGCCCGCCATATTTCAAAAATGCTTATGGGTATTTTGTACCCAACCTGTTGTCATTTTTTAAAAGCGTCAACTTAATACCAAACTCACACAAAAAAAATATGTTTCTAGTAACATAAGACTATACATTCTTTCAAATGCAAAAGACTAGAAATTCATATCTGTTGTATACCCCTACAATTCTGTATGGGGTCTAGAAATGTCTCTTATTTTGAATTGCTCATAGACATTGGCACATGTATGGTTAATCTACGTATTCTGAACATAATAATGACCTGGGCCTATATATATATATATCTAAAACAATTTTATTGAACAGTACAAAGTGCATATTTTGACCCCCCCGCCGAAATCTCAACGAAATTCAAAAATTCTGTCTTTTTTGGCATTAGCCATTTCAGACACAGCCAGTGAGTAACCACATTCACCAATAGGGTCACAACCCCGGGTCACAACTCATTCAATGCAGAAGAAAATGCCCCTCAACAGAGGACTTTGTCATTTCGACCACTTAAATTCTCAATTTTGGTCAAGGTGGCCAAACTTTGACGGCCCGCCATTCGCAAACGAAATGGAATTTGATTATTTTTTCTTGTGACCTATAGCCTATATAGGGATCCAAGAAAGGTACCTTTAAGCCATAGCAGAGCAAAATCCAAGGGGTGTGTGTACACTCAGTCTGTTTTTTCATGGAGTGACCCTGATGTAAAACAGTGCGAAAATGTCACTCAAATTATCAAAACTAAACTTTGACATTTCTGAAATTCAAGCGCCAACACAATTCCAATTATTTTTACATCTGATCCTAGTTTGGAAGCATCCAAATAAACTAAATATGAAGTAACATTGTTGGGATCTTGTTGCCCCATAGATCTACATAAAGACTCCAAAAGTACATATTGCGTCCGATGCAGCTCGATGCGTCGTGCAACAGCCTTTTTAAGACTCATTGAACTTTAACCTTTCTCAAATTAATGCGCCAACATAATTCGAATAATAATTGTTCAGTGATAATTGTTTGGGAGCATTTAAATAAACTATCTACAAGGAAGAAAGAAAAGTTTACCAACCCAAAGTGTTACAATTAAACTAGACAACAAATAAACACAAATCCCGCCTGGCACACAACCTAACTTGAAAAAAGGCAAAAGAATGTGCCGGCATGGGATTCGAACCCACGACCTTCCGATCTCTAGACGGATCGCGGACGCTCTTTCCATTAGGCTACCAGCTCCCACTGATAAACGGTGGTTAAAACTGGGTCTAATGTAAGCAGTCGAGGTATGTAGTTCTCTAAAGACAATATAACGTTCACTAGCGTCCGTCTAGAGATCGGAAATCGTCTGCAATTGTCGCCATGATGCAAAAGCGACGAGCGATCGCAAAATTCGGTGATTGCCGCCGAGATTGCCAATTTCTTCCCAAAAGCGGTGCATCGCAATCGTTCGGCGATCGAGTATAAATTCAGCTTATCTCATCAAAACGACGGGATCAAAAAATAAAAGAGTAGGCCAGGAGGGGAACCGATTTTTTTTTGGGGGATCTTGGGGGGGTTGCAAACTTTTTGTTGAAACAGAAGGGGATTGTTAAGTTTTAAATGGAGAAAATTGGGAAAACAAGGGGGAATCCGAAAATTTTGAGCGGACGCGAGGGGAACGCAAATTTTGTTGTCGATATTTTTCCAAAACGCCCATCCCCTTGCCGTAAATAACGATCGGTCCCTAAGAGTGTACAAGTGCAACCTTCAGCCCAGTCAAATTATGAAAAATAAGGGCTAGTCCACCACTAATTGCAACATAATCCAGTTAATCACCATTCATTTCAGAAAAGCATGATAAATAACACATCAAAAGTCCCCAAAAATTAAGTTGTGGAACAATGCGTAATTTGCATAAATCCAAAATGGCCGCTTATGGAGGGGGTGAAATTTCAGTTGTCAAAAGTTGGTCAAATCTTGCTAAAACCATACCAATGCATTGCTCTCATCATAAGGATTCAGAAAAAGTATAGTTTGGCCTATCTCTGAAACAGTTCTCGAGTTACAGGCCCATATCAATTCTGATAAATCAGCCCCACACGGATAATTACAGGCCCATATCAATTCTTCCCATTTTATCAAATATCATCGAACGTGCTGTATTTGATCAAATTTACCCTTTTCTAGACTCAAAATAATGATATGTTGCATAGCCAGTCACGTTTTCTGCCAGGTTTTTCAACATCTTCCGCATTATTAAACATTACAGAGGATTGGGTAAAATCAATTGATGATGGTGAGTACATTGGTCTTGTAATGTTAGATTTAAGAAAGGCTTTCGACACAGTGAATCACAATATTTTAAGTGATAAGTTGCCAAACTTTGGTATGGATGATCATGTTATAAACTGGTTCAGAAGTTACCTGAGTGATAGATCTCATAATAACTGGTGTAAATGGGTCAAAGTCTAATGACCAAAGAAGTTTTTGTGGAATTCCACAAGGCTCGATACTTGGGCCGCTGAATTGTTTATTTTACATGTTAATGAACTCCCTAAATGTGTTAATAATGTAAAGGTGAACATGTATGCTGACGATACAGCAATTTATTATTCTTCAAAAGATGTTAATGATATTGTTAGAATAATGAATAATGATTTGAATAATGTTGACAACTGGCTTGCAAGTAACAAATTAAGTCTTAATGTTGATAAAACCCATTTTATGTTAATTGGTACTCCACAAAACTTGCAAATTTATGTGACATTAATCTTAATGTAAACATCAAAGGAATCCGTCTTCAAAGGGTTAACCATTGCAAACACCTTGGCGTTGAAGTTGATGATAAACTGTTATGGAACAATCAGATTGACCAAGTGAGATTTGACTGGTTTGTATTTTTTAAGAAGAGCCGCTAATTTTTATCCCCAAACACCATCAGTGTCTACTTTATAAAAGTATTGTTGCCACTCACTTTGACTATTGCAATGTTGTTTGGGGAAGATGTAACAAAACCCTTAGTAATAAACTCCAAGTCTTACAAAACAGAGCAGCAAAAATTATTACAGGTGTAAGTAGATATGAGTCAAGTACAGAAGCTCTAAATGTTTTAAACTGGAAAAATCTTGAAGATAAGCTATACACACTCTGAGCTGTACATAAATGAAGCAGTTATGGATAAAATTGTGAACAATCAAGCACCAAAATATCTGTGCAATAGATTCGTTGAAAAAGAAATCTGTTATCACACCCGAAATAAAGATGTTTTTATCATGGATAAGCCAAATACTGAATATATGAAACGTAGCTTTAGCTACAGAGGTGCTCAACTGTGGAACTCGTTAGACGACAATGCTAGAACCATGTGCAATCTGAAACATTTAATTTCGTCAACTTATTTCTTAATATTTTTGAATAGTTTATCATTTTGTATATTTTATATTCTTCAATAAACATGTATTAATTTTGTGCAATAGTGGTCTTGATGTGTTTTAATAATTTAAATTTAATTTGTATATAAATCGTATAAGATGTATGGATGATGCGTGTTAAGGGTATGACATTCCGGGATGACATTATGCATGGTGAGTTGGGGTGTGGGGGAGGGGGGGGGGGTGTATGGGCGAGAGGAGTGTATGTTTGTTTCATGGTGAGGCGTTAGTAGCTTACATAGTGGGGTGTGAGTGTGATTGTATGGGGATGAACGCATGTGTTATTTTTATCATATTTTATTCATTATATTTCATTGCTATTTCTGTATTTGTGCAATTATGACGTCTTATAATAATTAAAATCGTATAATAACATTATTTTGTGAAAAGATGTATGGATGACGTGATGTTGAGAGGGGGTGTGTGTAGTATATAGCTTGTATGTGGGAGTGTGATTGTATGAATGACAGGGTTATCATATTTTACTTTATTAAGCTTATATATATATTTTGTCTTTTAGTGAAATATCGTATTCAGTAATTTTAGTTTTTAGTCTACGTACATTAATGCATTGTATTTTTTAAACCAACTTATGTATGTGAGTAATATTTTTAATATCCACACGGACATGTGGAAGATCAATATTGTATTAAACATGTTTTACCGTGTATAAATAAAGTTATTATTATTATTATTATTAGTGTTATTATTATTATTATTATTATTATTATTATTATTATTATTATTATTATTATTATTATTATTATTATTATTATTATTATTATTATTATACGCAAAAGTGGAGCAATCTGAGACATTTTTTCAATCAAAATCAGATAATTTTTCACAGTTTCTCTTCTGCACAATCCAATTTTGACATTTGACCATTTCCCCTATAACTGCATGCATACAAAATTATACATTTTCTGAATCTTCATGACGAGAGGAATACATTTGTATGGATTTGACGAACTTTGAAATTTCACCTCCTTATTATAAGCGGCTACCTCGGGCGGCTACTTTGTATTTAATATGCAACTGGTCCCGACTACTTGGATTTCCGCGGGGATTTCCGGGACTTCTGATATTGTGTTTGTGTGAGCTTATGATCGTATGTGAAATGGATTCTGTCGATGGGCCCTAGTGGGTGATATTTCAGAATTTGACTGGCCTACGATTATAATAGATAGCATCGATAAAGAAAGTGTTAGCTTTCGAAATGCGTGAAGTGGAATTTTATTATTAATATTAGACAAGTTGCATGAATTTACAATATATATCATGAACAGTCCTACTAACTATCTAGTAGGCTATTTGTTATAAACTACATACTAAACTCTACATGTATACTTGCCAACTCTGTGTCGCTGCTTTCAGACATTTTCCTACCCCTGGTGCATCGACCAACTCAGTGGTGGACTAAATGAGGCAAACATGTATAGTAAAATATCTTATGCAATGCATGTATCCTGGTGTAATATGGTCGTGGTACTACCGGTCCGGCCTGACCCTGGTATTATTCAATGGGTATAGTTCAGTTTAGTTTTGGTTCACTTCACAATAATAATATTAGTCAATGCTAACTATTATTTGGTTTAAATTGTGCATGAACTTGAAATTGTGTGAGTATTAGGGGGTACTACACGTACCCCTCGATAAATGTGTGTCTATTTTTGCATTTTTCTCATAAGGCTAAAAACACACTGGTAACAAAAGTTATGTATATTATAGGGGCAAGGAATCCAATTAGTGACCCGAGACAAGCGGTTCGTTTATGATAAGAAATAAGGTAGCGCTAGGATGTACCTGATTTCCTATCATATAGGCCTATTAGACTGCGGAACTCAGTCCTCAATGATAGTCAGTCATTTATCTTTTGGTCGTTATATGACTATCATTTGAGGACTGAGTTGTTATGATATATCTTCCGAGGAGCAATTTAAGACAATAGCTGGGGATTAGTGGGGCAGAGGTTATCTATTGAATCCTTTCATGACCACTGAAGCACATAGTCAAGTCTGCCAAGGACACTCGGCACGAATTGAAAGACCATGTCAACTCTCGACAAAAGAATGCATGCATGTCAAAGGTCATACGACACCAATTTGGTGTTTAGTGTTATGCTCCTCGAAATTAGTACCTTAAGGTCTATGTCTGATCATATATACTGAACCGCTTGTCTCGAGGCACTGAAATTTCAGTGTAGTAATTGGATACCTTGCCCCAATAAAATACATAACTTTTGTTACCAGTGTGTTATGATTTTGAGAAAAATGCAAAAATAGTCACAAATTTACCACAGTGGTGAAGTATATCCAAGGGGAACATGATTTTTATGTTGTGTATATATTTTCATGTACATCTGGTGAAGAAATCAACCCTATAAATGGCAGTAGTTCAAATCACGTGTGTTTGACTCCATTATTTCAGTGTTGCAGATTGTCCTCGTGTGTGAACTCAAGTTGAACACATTTTGGCATAGGCTTTATTTAATAATGTCCTCGGGTGCTGCAAATGCTGTGAACTTGAACACATTTTGGCATATTGACATTGTTTGATGAACTTGAACACACTTTAGTGTTCTTGAACTCAGTACCGAAAATAAACAGGCTGTATTATGTCCGGTTGATACTCATGACCGTGAGTTTCCATATTTATACAGGGTGGTTTAAAAGAAATTACCTATAGGAAACTCACCCGGCCGCCCAAACTAACTTGTGACATTTAAAATTCGATAGTAACGTGCCCTTTAAGGAAAGGGGTATGGAACGTTTGGACAGTATTTATTGTGGGACATGAGAGCGCATCAGACATATCGAATTGAATTCTGAATACGAAGAATGTCCTTCTGATATCAAATAATTTTGATTTTTTGAAATTCGCAATGTAATACACATTTTATGGCAAATCATTAACAATTGATAATTTTGATATTTAACAGTACTCGAAGTAAACTTTATCTACCAAAAAACGTTTCAAAACGTAACAAGGGGCCAAAGTTTAAAAAATCTTTCCTGTGTGGCTCTTTATGTTATCTACAGAAGGTGTGAATTATCCTTCATGCATACATCACTTTAGATCTGAAATCGACCAAGTAATAATGACACACGGGCAATTCTAAAACAACATCTTTTGCACAGATTTCAATGGGATTTGAGAAGTAAAGTGGCAGTTGAAACTCTAGTGATAACACTTTTACAGTGCATGATGGGGCTTCCTTAAATCATCCTCTGGACAAAATCATTAAACGGAGACGAATATAACTATTCGTCTCAGATGTGACATGTTTTCATTCAAAGATTATTTATTCTATACTTCTCTTAAGTTAAGTGCTTTCAGTGATTCCAGCGAAAGTAAATTTTGTCTTAAATACATAGTTTTCAGCTGAATTACTATGTTAGCACATCTATGACAATGCAAAGGTACCAAAATCTGAATTTTGATGACTCACGATACGATCGTCCAAATGAGCAAATCGCCGAATGGGCCTTTAAAACCTGTTACTTTTAAATCAGTGGCTCCGGAACCGAGGCAAATCCATCATGTTTCCTTTAATCACTGCGTTGTCTTTTTTAAAGACATTTCTTGTTTAAACTTGGTCCCATTCAGTATAGTAGTAATTTCTACAATTAGGTTTAAGACTGTTCAAAAGCATAGGCTATGTATTATCAAAATCATTTGAAGGTTTATGTTTTATTATATTGCGTGTTCATAGAGAGTAGTAGAGTATTATATATACTTAGCAAATTGACTGTCTGTCAACTTGCATATAGGCCCTACATCTGTACATGAGGCGCAGAATCGCACAAGACGATGAAGAATTTAACAAAGTGAGTATTTGCTACTTTTGCTTAAATCAAAATACATTATAACGTCTTAACGGAAAAACTTCAATCACGCACGAACATTAATTCATTTACTCTACAAAATGAACAATGACAACTAAGAAAACAAACAAGTAGCCTAAAGATGACTTCATATGGGTCTTTAGAAACTTTCATAAATGGGACCAAGTTTAAAAAGGGTGAAAAGCCACACAGGAAAGATTTTTAAACTTTGGCCCTTTTTACGTTTTGAAACGTTTTTGGTAGATATTAATTCTTTTTTGAGGTAAAAATATTGCGCAGTAAGTGGGTTCTTTGTAGCCATGCGAGGCGAACTAGTTGGATATCCATATTTCGCGGCGGTTAATGGTTCTTTGTAGCCCTGCGGGCAAACTAGTTGGATATCCATATTTCGGGATGAGTGGTTTTTGAAGCTTCGAGGGCAAACTAGTTGGATATCCATATTTCGCGGTTTGTGGTTCTTTTTAGCCCTGCGGGGCAAACTAGTTCGATATCCTCATTTCGCGGTTAGTGGTTTTGACGACCCGTAACCACTCCAATCAGCTGCATGGGGTAAGAATTATTAAAAAAATTAATAGCTGAACCGAATAGTTCAGCGAGGGACTGGAAACGACATATTGATGACTATATAGAGTGTATTCAATAAACCCAAGCAGAACGAGAGCTGCTAAGTTATCCATAACCATAAACACATGCATGATCAGACAACGAGTGTTCAATTTCCTCATAGCTTCCCACGTTGTACACACGTCAGTCGAATTTGGCGGTGTTGGTTTGTTAGCCCTCCAAGCTATAACATCGTTCACTTTTTGTTGAACTTTGTATGTGGGCCTCACTGTATGATAACATAAGATCAGTCTGATCAGTGTGATATCATTTCAAGAGGTCACTTCACATGATTAAGCTAAACAGCCTAATTCGGCCCTGATTTGGTAAAATGATCTAACTTGAAATTAAAATCGCTGTTTCGAGAAAAAGAGCTTTAAAGTTTGAAAACTTGACGTTTTTCTTTTTGAATAAAATAAATTATTAAACAGATCTAATGTCTTAGAAAATATATAAATCTCATTATTTGGTGCAAAAAAAATTAAGAGTCCCACGTAACATCGCATGGTAAAAAGTGAAAAGTAATTGAACAAAATGGTGTTGTTCAACGATGTTTTAATATAAAATTATACACTGACTTTCGTACAAAAGTACTTTATCAAAGTGAGCAAAAACAACCGTGACACTCCCATCACGCGACACTACAACGAGATTCCCCATATTCCGTCTGATCTTAAAGTCACTGGCCGGCCTTCTCCAAACCTCAGGTTCAGATCACTAGCGTTGGTTGAAGGAACAACATACAATCAATCAATCAATTTATTTCATCCATTCATATACATACTATGCCATTACGGCACCCTTGCTGGCCCTGATAGCATCGGACGTAATGTCCAATTTTCTGCATTCAAACTTTAATTTCCTTTTGGTCACGCCCTGCCCATTTGGTAGATCTTCATTCTCTCCATTATAGCAGTTTTGTATTAATTTCTTTCTCTCTTTCTTTCTTTCTCTCTTTCTTTCTTTCTCCCCTTCTTTCTTTCTCTCTTTCTTTCTTACCTCCTTTCTTTCTTTTTTCTTTCTTTCTATCATAGGCCTACTTTCATTATTCCTTTCCTTTTTAGTTCTTTTTCTTTTCTTTATTTCTTTCTTCTCTTTTCATTTTCCTTTCCTTGCTTTTTTCCTTTCTTTCATTCTTTCTTTCTTCCTTCCTTTCTTTCTCTCCTTCTTTCTTTCTTTCTTTCTTTCTTCCTCTTTTTTCTTTCTTTTTTCTTTCTTTCTTTCTTTCTTTCTTATTTTCTTTCTTTCTTTCATAGGCTTACTTTCATTCTTTCCTTTCCTTTTTCCTTTCTTTATTTCTTTCTTCTCATTTCTTTTTCCTTCCTTTCTTTCTTTCCTCCTTTCTTTTTTTTTCTTTCTTTCTATTTTCTCTTTCTTGTTCATTCTTTACTTTCTTCCTTTATTTTCATCAGTCTCTCTTCCTCTTTCTTTGCATTTCATTTAATATCTAGAGTTTGTCTGCGACTGCTTTCAACATGGGAACACGTTTTGAGCCAGTGGTAACCAGTATTAAAAAAAAGGGTGCAGCTTTGAATTGATGTGATGGGATTCAATTTTATTCAAAATCTATGCCAACCAACAGATCGTTCTACGGTTTCACGATTTAAATTACTATAGGCCTATGGCCCTAGATTGCCGAGAAGGATTAAAATGTTCCAAAGGTTAATGAACGAGAATGAAAAGAACAGATTAACTTTATCATGTTTGTCTCCCTATGCATGAGTGCGTATATTTATGGCCTTTACAATATTTCCTTATGTTCTTGTTAGGTATGGGGTATTATTAAAATAAAAAATAGTTATATTAAATGAAATCCTGGCATAAATAAATCGTCTTCATTCAATTGTGCTCTCTCTCTAAAGCAAGTAGAAATAGCTTGTACACTTTCAACATGGGAACACGTTTTGACGTATCTATAATTAGTAAAAAGATGTAGCTCAGCGGCCAGCCAACAAAAAGAAAATGTCTATAGTAGGCCCTTAGCTGGCCCTATACGTGAAACAAGATTTTCTCTCTGAATGGGCCGTATTTTACGAGTAAGAAAATCAATCGCATTATCGTGTTCACTCAAAAATTTAGAAAAAAAATGGGCACTTCTGGGTTGGGTATCTATAGATTGATTAGATTCTATAGAATTTAAGTATGATATATTTTCGATGGTAAATATATTTCACTTTCAAATTTTGTAATTTTCATAATTGCAATTTCTGAATATGATATAAAAAGCGGTAATAAGTCTATAAATGTAAGAGTATCGGATCATTTTGAATGTTAATAAATGCGAAACGCCGTCGGGAGACACTAGCAATATCAGGGATTGCCGCGATTCTTGCAGTAGCTTTTATGAATAGAATACAATAGTGGATACAATAGCGGATACAATAGCGGAACAATAGAGCTCTAATACGGGCAAATAAACCTCGTCGCGTTTTGCTCAATTTCACTTCTTCTTTTTCATGAACTAAGCGTTATTTTTTAAACTTGTGGCAAAACATCGACCGATGTTTTTAATTTATTCGACCATCCGCATCAGGAAGTATTGTCTTGCAAAATAGCTATTATTTGCCAGTACATGAGTATGCCTACTTTGTGTTGAAACCCTACTGTTGAAACATTATGTTATTATTTATGAACTAAAGGTTTTCTAAAATAGGCCCAGCTTAAATACATTCCTTGCGTATTTATTTATTTATTTATTTATTTATTTAGTTAGTTAGTTAGTTAGTTAGTTAGTTAGTTAGTTAGTTAGTTAGTTAGTTAGTTAGTTAGTTAGTTAGTTAGTTAGTTAGTTAGTTATTTGTTGTGCGAATGGGTCTGAGAAGTTGTAGACCTATAGGCATATTATAAAACTACACATTTATTTTCAATTTGTTATTTCGTTTTGTTTGTTGAATACAAACCATGACATTTGGACAAAGGACATTTGGAAACAAAAGAACTTCTGTACAAGAAAATATTATTTAAAAAAACAAGGTTACAGAAAACAATTCTTGTAAAGTCACTGATATTCTTGGGAAGGAATGATGGTATTAAACAAAACTCAATTTACATTGTAAACCAGTTGAAATAAGAACGAAATCCATAATTTTAATTGCTTAGGAAAAGAATAATGCTCAGAATAACATGCATAAAACGTAATCTCGCCATATAATTTCGTGTAACAAAAACCGGTGGACCATCATCACCTATAGAACCTATCCAATAACCGGAACGGTATAACAATTGAAATGGCCGGACATATTGTTTTGCTAAATTGGATAGGGTCTATGCCCTAAGTTGAGAATGGACCGCCCCACTCGATTTGTAAAAAGGTCGCGAACCCTTTTGGTGGACCCAAGTAACTGCCTAAAATGAGGCAAAATTGAAAAGAAATGGGGTTTTTACTTGAACTTTGGAATTTAAAAAGTATAAATCACGTTAGGTCTAAGGCTGTGCTAACACTTTTCTTTGATGACTTTAGCCACAATTTTTTATTTTTTCAAATATCTTAAAATTTCAAGAATCTAAGCTAATTGAACAGACAGAGCATTTTGGCTTGTTTCCTGTACCCACAAATCTAGATGAATTCCATTAAAATCATCAAATTATTTAGGCATTATCATATTATATTATATAATTAAGCAACACTAAAAGAATCATCATATATTTTTCTGAGTAAGGAGAAGCAGTTGGTGGTTAGGCTTAATAGGTTTATAATAATTTTAATTTTTCTTGTTATTTGACAGCTTATCATGAAAACGTGGTTTTTTTTCATACTATTTTTTAAATTGTAATTGAAAGAAAATGTGACTTTTGACAATTATGGCCTAAATCTGTCATTGCTCCGTTGTGTGGCATTGTTTTTATGCTAAAAAGACAACCTCCAGAAGTAATGGTATCATCGACATGCCCATCATAAATGTTAATGAAGTGTCAGGAATAAAAAAATCCTACTACGGGGTCGCCTCGTCATTCCGAAACCCCGTCAGTCCGAAAACCAGGCTAGTTATAGGGTTTAGGGTTAGGGGTTTCGGACTGACGGGGTGTCCCCCTATACATGTATAAGATGCTCAAGCAAAAGATCCCACCATTCAGGAGTAAAATATTCAAGCCCCAATGCAAGCGCGTATGTACATGATATATTGGGGACCATCTCCTTAAAATTGTCAATTTTGATGTTGCTTCAGAGCCATTCCATGTCAACTTGACTAACTTGCGCTGCACACCCTCTTCAATCATTTTCCCGTAGGAGCGTTCACAAATTTGGGTTTTATCGCGAGAATGATGTAAAGTTAAGCGCAACTTTCAATGTTTGGGGCCTGGGGGGGGGGGGTCTTCGAAAAATTTTGTACGGGGGTGTGCCACGCAGACTTTCGGATGCTGACTTTCTCTATACCTACTTTTTGCTGTTTTTGCTACCCATCAGTATACCAATTTTCAAGAAAAAGCCCCCAAAAAACACCCAAATTTGCCATAATTGGGCGCTTTAATGGCATTTTTGCCCAAATGCGCCCAATTGGGCGCATGGTATCCACTGAAAACCCACCCATCGATATACCAAAATCGCTGAAACGGTACCCCAAAACCGTGGCACATCCCCGTATACCTTCAACCAGGAAGACCCCCCCCCCCCCGGGGTTTGGGGCCCCTAAAAATCAAAACTTAACCCGCTATGATAGTATGAACTGTTTTGATGTGTAACTGGAATGTACTATGGGAGTATATGATATGGCTCATTACAAGATTTTGAATTTTTGCCGACCTTGAAATAGGGGGTCTGGAAATGGTCTTTTGTCCATCTGGGGCCATGCTTAGGGGGTCAAAACTGTTAACAAGGCATGATTTTGCTTTCAGTATATCATGTCAAAGTCAGGCTTAAGAACTATACCTAACAAATCCTTTCCCAGTTCAATTGGAGCTAATTCAGCCGAGTTACGAGGCTCGCAATATTCAAATAACCCATTTTGGCCCAAAATAGACCCCGGAAATAGACCCCCTGAAAATTCAATGTCTTGTAATGACCATATCATATCTACTCCCTTTGTACATTCCAGTTGCACATCAAAACAGTTCATATGGGATTAAGTTTTGATTTTAAGGGCCCCAAACATTGAAAGTTGAGCTTTACATCATTTTATGAAACCCCCTAAATTTGTAGAAGTTCCCACAGGAAAAACAAAATGGACTATTGTGCTCAAAATTTCATGATTGTCTTATCTCATCAACACCAGCTAAACCTCTCAAAATAAACAAAAAAATTGGCAGCGCGGGAAGAGTTAGTCAAGTTGACTTGGAATGGCTCTTCAAGAAGTTAGTAATGTAAATAATATTAATAAATTGTATTGGTAGTTCAATGGCAATCGTTATCAAGGGAGTAAATTTCTTGACTTCTGACTAAGATTTTCAGAAATATTTAGTTTCAATTTTTCATGGATGTTGAATTGTTGTATTTTGATTGAATTGAATAATTTACAATTCCAATGTTTCGGTGTTTGTCAAATTTGCATTGAAAATTAAATTAAATAAAATACATTTTGTGAACTAACTGAAATTAAAATGAAAGTTAAGTCTGAATAATTACTTTCATGACAAATGTGATTTATTTTCCAGTATCATCAAAGAACTTCAATGAGAAAGTTTACCTAGTCCCTGGAGGGAATTCGGTTGGGTTCTTACAAGTTCATTGGGAAGAAGATCATTTCGACATTGTACTTTCAAATGGAATGCCAGTGGATTCCTTCAAGATCAATAGGATAGGAAACCTCAAGAACCTCAAAAGAACCATTGGAATGGTTCTCAAAAGAACCATTTACAACTCTGTAATGGTTCTTAATAGAACCTCCATAGGTTATTTCAAGAACCTGATAAAAAGGTTCTATCAAGAACCTATAGGGTGCCCCAAGAACTTTAAAGGGTTCTTAAAAGAACCTCCAAAGAAGGTTCTTTCTAGAACCCATTAAAAAAGGTTCCATCAAGAACCTGTAGGGTGCTCCCAGTGGGACAAACTGCAAGAACCATTAATGGTTCTTGAAAGAACCATTAAGGTGCTTAATAGAACCTGAATGGGTTCTAGATAGAACCCTGTTTCATGGTTCTTTATAGAACCTCCACAAAAGGGTTCTTAAGTAGAACCTTACATGGTGCTCCCCACGGGACAAGCTTTAGCACCTTTTATGGTTCTAAATGGAACCTTTTTTCTAAGAGTGAAGGAAGAAGAAGGAAGGAAGAGGAAGGAAGGAAGAGGAAGGAAGCAGTGCACTAGTAGAAAATTTATGAGAATTCTTTCAAAGCGATGAGAATTGGACAAAAGTATCAGAATTTAACATTTTCGCATCCAAATGAATGAGAAATTTATGTTAATTAACTTGTCAACCACCTGTAACATTGTTTTAAATGAGGAATTTAAGTTTCAACCGTCATCCTTGCGTGCTATATATAACTACAATCAAGTGATAATTTGCTGTGATGCTTCCATAGTTTAATTACTCTCCCCGCTCCCCTTTTTCAATGTTATATATAACAAACGCCGCATTTTTTAATGTGCTCTATGTTTGCTCCAACATTGATTGGTGGAGGAGGGAGGGGATAAAATTGTTTAAATATAGGTTGGAAATTATACAAATAAAATATCCTATGGTGAACTTCATATGAACGGCTTTATTGAACCGAGTGTGCGAACTTAACTTGTGGAATACATATCTTTTGATGTATTCCACAAGTTAATGAAGAATGCGGCTAGAAATCTGATTAATTACGGGTTTATTACTCAGAAAATCAAAATTCCAAATGAGAAACATGTAATCGATCAATTAACAAATTTATTCTTTCCATTTTTTCTTTCGAGTTGAAGTTTCCTATTAGACTGTAGTTTTTCCAAATCTTGATTTAAATAATAAATAAATAAATAAATAAATAAATAAATAAATAAATAAATAAATAAATAAATAAATAAATAAATAAATAAATAAATAAATAAATAAATAAATAAATAATATAAATAAATAAATAAATAAATAAATAAATAAATAACTGGTTTTTGATACACCTTGTCATTAATTCTCTATAATTTTGAATGGTCACAATTCTGGAATTGCGATAATTAACATATGACTATAGTTTGGGGTTTTAATGGTTCAGTAGATGCCAGTTTAAAAAGCTTCAGGGGGGCCTCACTGAAAATGGGTGACAGGGATGTGCAGTGGCCACATTCTCACATTTGCTGTCACACAGGTCTTACAGAATGACCCCCATTTTAGGGGCTTCTCACACAATGATTCCCATTTTTCTTAATGACCCCCTTCTAACCGAAAGACCCCATTTTCAAATGAAATGTCTGCACACCCCTGATCAAAAGTGTAGCAGCCCCCAGGCTTCCCAGAGGAGCCTTTTTTTTATCACGTTAGCATAAAATGCTAGTTTAATCAACATAATGACACATTTGTTCATTTCATTTGACTTCTTGATTTATTTCAATAATTACCAAAATATACAATATAATTCAGTCAATAAAAAATCTTGGAAATTCAAAATGTGCTTAAAATGATATAAAAATGATAGGAAGTACCTACATAAAACAATATTTCTTGCATTGAAACTTTGGCAATAGTAATTACAATGGTAATAAAAATGATACATCTTTGGTTATTAACTATAATATACAAATATTATGTTCACCAATTATTATGTGCAATAATTATGAGCCCTAGTGGGAGGGTAAAATTGGGGGGGGCAAGAAATGCTCTTCCTGCTCGCAACATGTATCTAGACCATTTAAAGTATGCAAATTTGGATCCCAAAAATTTGGCATGTGCAAAGGGGGGTAAAGATTTTTGGCAGGCTAAGGGGGGGGGAGATTTTTGGCAGGCCAAGGGGGCCAGGCAATTTTTGGTAAGCCGCTTGGAAATATTACCGGCCCCCCTGGCTAATAATTATTGCACAGCCCCTAAAAAAAGACAAATATATCAAAATTAAAACAAGTAGGCAGTACCTGCTCTGATTTAAGACCTCATTTGTTGAATTCCGTTAAGAATTAAAGAATGGTGATTAAAAAAGGAAGGAATGAAATTAAAATTACCTTTTAAATGTGACAGGATCTGGTCCATTACATTATACATACAATACGTATCATTTACTGAAAACACCAAAGGTCTAGCATACTTGGTTCTAAAGTTATGAAGTTTTTTGATGCCTATTTTCTTATGTATTTGATTGTTTTTTACTCCATATTTTTACCTTTATCTCAATTTCAAATTTGCCGCCTTTGGCCCCATGGACCAGATCGTGTCACAAATGTTCTAATCAATGGAAATCACATCGCTAGTTCTCTGGATTGAGGTTGCTTTGTGTACAAATCAATTGGGTAGCCAATGAAGCAATCTGCAACTTTTGAATTGCATCTTAGTTGGCATTTTGGATTGCTATGTCTTTATTTGAGCAATTTCAACAAATGAGGTCTTAAATCCAAGCTAAAAGATGTAGTTATTGGATGCTGGTTCTAATTATGACATATGTGACCATCCAGCACAACTGAGCCCTGAAGTCGCCAATCATCATTTTTGAGATATTCAACCAAAATATTCTGCTTGAAATTAGCTTTAAAATGATGTATATCATGTCTATAGTACTTGACATTTAAGTAGTGAAAAATCAATAAAGCAGTCAATAAATCCTTTGTTTCCTATTGTTTATTGTTAAGTTCAATGGAGCATATCTCAATAGTGGCACTGGCAACATCCGGGCTTAGTTGTGGAGGATGGTCACATATCTGTCTTTGTTTTAAGTATATACAAGCGTGAAAATAATATAAAATGTACTCTTGCTGCCTGTATATTTTATTTTATATATAAATACAAGATATTTCACTATTTTTATAATGACAGTGAAAACTCCGGTCATATTATGGTCACAACACAACTCGGTGGCGTAGGGAGGGTGCAAGTCCTCCACTCTGATGGAAGTTAAGTTCCCAGACAGGCCAACTCTTGACTAGACAAAAATCTACCAAAATTGCAGTGTACACCATGCACCATTGTTTAACACCAAAAATCACTTTGATTATCGGTCAAAACAGTCAGTAAATGTACACTTTGGACATAATTGTCCTGGTGAGGTCATTTTTGAAGCATGTCGGCAGGGAGACTTTCAGTTCTCCCTAAAAAACATAATTGCTCAGTAAACACCCACATAGTTCATTAAGAAAATGGCTATTCCATTGAAAACCACAGCCCCTTTGAGGAAGATTCTGGAATTCCAACAAACTTGAAAAATTGGAAAGTTAGCCATTTCAGATTTTCATAAACAACAAAAAACCTCAAGAATAGGGATTGGAGTTTGGATTTCAAACAAATTGTGTCAATTTTCAACTAGATTTTAACATGCAAATAGCTAAAAACATCACTGAAATGGGATTGACCATATAGAATAAAATTGGACAGCTGTTATCTTTTACAGGGGTGTGTTGATTTCAAATATAATAGCCCAAAAATCAATATTATGTATTGTCAATTTGTGTAGTGCAAACAATTTTGAGTGAAAAAGATGTGATATTTGAATGTAATTTATTCTTTCTGAATGCTATGAAGAAATAATAAGTCTCCATATACATTAATGACAGCCATCGAAAAAACTCACTGACCATTTAAGATTTGTACCTGGGACCTTCGGATAATTATGTTAATTCATCTGATAATACCAAAACTCATCATTAAAATGCACGTTTAAGTGATAGTAGTACTGTACATAAGAGAAACACATCTTTTACATCAGTCTCTTCATTCTTTACCCCACATTCAAAAAGACAATCAGTGACATTCAGAACACCCTCAAATTCATCACCTCCCCCAAAAAAAAAAAAAAAAAAAATTGGACAATTTTGGTAGCAGTAATGTGCTAATATAATACAACAAGCATACGGCAAATGTAGGCCTGTTGTCAAAGGGGCGAAATCTACACAAAAAGCCAATTTTCAGGGTAAAAAAGTGAACCTGTGCCAGAGAAGATCCAAATGAGAAAGATAAATTAACAAAGGGATCACTTTTCCATGTTTAACCACTCAAAATAACCTTCAAAAGTCCATCTTTATCGGGTTAAGTGAAATTTTGCATGCAAGTGATTTTTTTGGGAAAGAGGTCCACATTTTGGAAATTGGCACTAAACTTTTGTTAGTATGATAATTGGGCCATTCCATTTAAAACACACAATCTCCCTGTGGAAGATTTCACCGCCATCTCAATTACTGTTGCATCTTATGGCGACTCCAGCTGGAAATTTGTACTTGTTTTATGTTAAATTTCAGTTGAAATTTTGAATATATATAGTTGAATTTTGCACAATTTGGCCTAAAATAAGACAATTTTGGTTGGAATTCCAAAACCTTTTACACTTTTTATGGATGAATATAGTTGGATCTGGAATTATTGAAACTGTTAAATTTGGTAGGAATTCAAATGTCTTACTCAAGGGGGTGTGGTTTTCAAATGGAATAACCCATTGGGCTATTCCAGTTGACATCCATACACCCCATATAAAAGACATGACATTAATCTTCCACGTCAGTGGGAGTGTGAATTTCAAATAGGGTTACCTTAATGGCTGAGGCTCCATTTACTGGAATAGGCCATAAGTTCAGCTCGAGATATTACATAACATCAATTTATTTAAACTTTGGTATTGTTCTTAGTCTTATGTATGCTAGGATAACAAATCCTATGCATATGGACCCCATGGCAACAAAGTTTTGCCACAGTCCCCATGTTGAGTAGTCAATTCCTTGCTGTGTCAAATACAAATTGCCTGGGATACTGAAACAAAAAGTTAAACAAAGAGAGAAGGATAATTAATTACTATAAGTGATATACATATGTGGACACAGTCTGCACCATGGAGCCCAAAGGACGTATTTACCTCATCATTTAGGATACTGAAAAAACCAAAAGTTTAGCAAACTTGGTTCTAAAGTTCTGAAGTTTTGTGATATAAATTTTCTTATATATTTTATTGGTTCTTACCATATATGTTTGCACTGTCTCAATGTCAAATTTGCCGCCTTTGGCTCTCATAGACCAGATTGTGTCACATGTTAAAGTATGTGTGTCAGATATGTTAAACACCTGTAAATCTCCATGTATTGCGGATGCGCATGTACTGCGGATATCCATGGTTCTTGGATGGCATGTCTCGATCCAAATCAGCATAAGAACAATACATTATATCGATTGACTGCAAATCTTGATGAGGTTAATTCGTCATGCATTTAAAGATATTCCCTAGCATTTGCACACACTTGGAAATTGTTACATTATATGCAAATTTCTCCAGATTTGGTAACTTAGTGAACTGTGGCATAAGTGACACAATCTGGTCCATGGAGGCCAACAGAGGCATTTTTGAAAATAGATTTACTATAATTATTACCTTATGCAAACCTAGGCTATTATATACTGAAACACCAAAGGTCTAGGATACTTGGTTCTAATGTTAAGAAGTTTTTTGATGCCTATTTTCTTATGTATTTTATTGTTTTTTACTCCATATTTTTACCTTTATCTCAATCTCAAATTTGCCGCCTTTGGCCCCCATGGACCAGATCGTGTCACAAATGTTCTAATCAATGGAAATCACATTGCTAGTTCTCTGGATTGAGTTTGCTTTGTGTACAAATCAATTGGGTATCAATTGTCTATTTTCTAATCTATTTGACTTTTGACTGTGTTTACTCCATATTTTTGCCTTTATCTCAATTTCAAATTTGCGGACTTTCGGCTCCATTGACCAGATCATATCACAATTATATTCACTTCATTGCATTGTATTCTAAAAGAGTTATCAAAAAACATCTTATCATAGCTGTTTTTGGTTTTTATGGAAAGATTGACATGTCATATTTCATATGTTATTTATTAATATTCTTATAACTAAGGGCGCGTTCTCACTATGCCTGTTTGATACCAGGACGTGGACTCGATCCTACATCGAGTCCACTTCCAAGCATAGTGAGAACGCGAAATAAGTGGTTTCGATCCTACATCTAGGATGTAGGTATTTGAGGTAGTCTCGTACCTAGGACGTGGTATCAAACAGCATAGTGAGAACGTGTTTACAAGTGGACTCGATCCACTTATACCGGAAATGTTGTATACACAACCTTGATGGCCGTCGTTGGACTATAGGCCTATACAATATACATGTCTACATTATATAATTTTCCATGATAAAATGTAAACATGCATTTTTAACTTAAAAATTCGTAGCTGGTATTATAAACTGCTCCAAAAAAGAAACTTACCAGGTAAGAAATTTGTCTGTCAAATTCAAACGACAAATTGTGTTACACTAAATGGGATATGAGTGGAAGCAGTGTTAATTTACGTAATTTTGACACCTCATTTGTTGCAAACGGATGAGTATTTTTGAAGTTATGCTTATTTAACCGAACCTATCCACTGGAATGAAAGTTGCACTCATACCACTTGAGATGGTTGGCAGTATACAGGTGTAATCAGTGCTCTCCTCTTCTTCTTTGCATGACTAACTTTCCTATTGTTTCTTGTGAGGATGAAGAATGATCAAAGGGCGGACCTGCAACTTTCAAATTTGATAGTAGGCTTGTTCAAATGAGCATAACTTCAAAAGTTTTGATCTGTTTGCGACAAATGAGGTGTCAAACTCCGCGTAAATGTACACCGCTTCCACTCATATGCTATTCAGTATAATACGATTTGTCGTTTGAACTTGACAGACGAATTTCTTACCTGGTAAGTTACTTTTTGGGACCAGTTAGAACAAATTTATACATGCAAGCTTTATTTCATGAATTTACAATATTTATTTTTTATGCGGAAAAAAGTCGAGGGAAAGTCAGGGAAAGTGGATATACACGGACGTTCGTTCGTTCGAGATGCTTGCCGTAGTTTGATGAGCAGCATGCTTCTCGTGCAGTGTGAAAACAACGGCATCGCGGCAAGATACAGATTTTATCCAGTTTCAGAATTAAACAAAACGACATTGGGCTTTACAGTATAATACAAAAGAATATTCAGGTGTAATATTCGTTTTTGAGGTGTACATTTTGCTAGACTGAGTTAAAATTACCAATCAAAATTAGTATTTTTGATGGTGATTTAGAGGTTGTGTTGCGTGTGAATCGGCATGCTTGACCAAAATCAGAAATAACAACCCGATGTATTTCTCTCATTTTTCACGTATAGGCCTATATAAAATAACAGTTTTTAGAGGTGTTTATTTCAGATCTTTCCAAATACATGCATATATCACAAAATAACATATCCATAGATTGAAGGAATATATCAGGGGCCTGGAAATAAAACATGATCTTTCCAAATTGATAGTCTATAGTAAAGTTTGATTTGTGCTGTGAGTTCGGCTCAAAACATGCATTGGAACAGAATTTGTGACGTCATGGTCATGCATTGAAGCGCTTGATATTATAACATCCGGGTAAGTGGAGTCGATCCTACATCAGTATTTTGGTGTTAGTGAGAACGCGAAATCAATGTGGACTGAGTCCACTTGTATGTGGACTCGGACCTAGGTACGACACCCCATGTCTGTAGTGAGAACACAACCTAATTGTCTGCAATTATTCAAACTTGGCAGAAATTCTAAAATAGAGTAACTTATAGTATCTTACCATGTTGCATTAAGTGGATAAGGATCACAAAACACTTGGTCCTTCAGCTCATTAATACTCACAACCTGAAATGAAAATTCATTGGAAGATTGGGAAAATAGGCACATAATTACAAATAGCAAACAACATTACAACTGAAGTGAGGGTTCCCACAGTCAGTTTAGATTCCATGACTTTCTCATGACCTTATCACAAATTTTCAGCTTGACAAAGAGGATGATATACTTAAAATCAATCTTCAAACAACCCTCCTTGATTAAGCCAACTTTGCATCCCACTTTTTACCCTCTGAACACTCATTTTCAGCATTCTCACTATTCCTTTGAAAAAGAAGTCCACAATTTTCCTGAAATACACATAAGGCCAAGTAAAATGAAAATAGATGAACGGTAAGACAGACATACCAACAAATTAACAACAAATGTTAAAATAGACAAACCTTGTAACTGTATCGAATTAAGCTAGTGTACTCCATCCATGATAGCCATGATGGCAGGGATTCAATATTGATCAGGAAGCCAGCAAACAACTGTAAGGGGGAAAAAGGAAATAAGGACATGACTTTGTAAATAACACCATCAAAAGTTAATCTAACACTTTCATTGTTTTATAATAATAAGGCAAAAAAAAAAAAGATTGTTTGCTTGTCCTCCACTAACCGACCCTAATCTGGAAAATCTGGAAAAAAGTGGGTTTTTTTTTGTCTTGCTGTACAAATAAAACCTGACTCTAATTTTGTAAATTTCCAGAAAGTTTTTTCTTTCAACATGTTTGACATCCTGAAAAGTTTTTTTACAGTTTCTACACACTTCTAAACTGTTTTAAAAGCATGAAGTGGTATACAGTAGAGAAATATCCCAGATTCACAACTATCTGGGCTTTTTATTAAGCTAATTAAAGGCATACAGTCATGTTTAAGCTATAAGCTTTAAAAAAAAATAATAATAATAATCCTGACCTACCGACCCAATTCTGAAACAGTTGTGGAGGACAAGCAAACTATTTTTTTTGCCTTATATATTAATGTCACAGTTTTGAGGGAGAAGCAACCTAAATGTTAAAAATTGACTGTTGTCGTCAAAACCATGTGATTGTGGCAAACATACACTGCAAGATTCTCATCTGTGTGACGCCGATGTCACCAGAATGTCACTCCATCGGAAACTACACCTCGGTTTTCCATATCGCCGGTCCGAAATAGCCGGGTAGCCAGCCTCCTAGGTTTCTACAGAGTGACTTCCCGGCACGGTGACTTCGCAGGAGAGTCACACCGGTGTGACTACGCGACTGGGCCTGGGTGCTCGGTATCGGGGTTTGGGGTTGCCGGTTTTGCTTTTATTGCCATATTTGTTATATTCTTTTGATTTATTCAAATAATATTCTTTATTTCTTGCTTTTTTAGGGGATTAGGGAGGGGAAATTGCAAACTGGACTTTAAAAATAAAGGAAATATTAGATGAATAAAATAAATTTGTTAGTAAAAGAAATAAACATGATAAGTAAACAAAGTATAATTCAATAAACTAACATGATGAATAAGATACATTTTTGTTAATTGGTGGTTATTTGAAAAACTAAATAAATAAAAAATCAAGAAATAAATAAACATGAAGAAACCAATAAACATGCAAAGAATGGAAGAAACAAAGAAACACTTCAAAAGAAAACAATTTGAGAAAACTTGCAAATAAAGAAGTTAAAAGTAGAAATATAAGAAGTATGTAGGCCTATTGATGAATTAAAATATTAAATGTGTAAAACAATAATAATTTATAACAATCATTAATATTTGCGTGATAAAAAATAAAACACAATTTCAAACAAACACTGCAATAGGCCTATATTGATGTGAATAAATAAAAACAAAATTTAGTGAAATATATTTAAGTGAATATCAAACTCAAGCAACAAAAACAAGTTAGCTATTTTTAAAAAGTGCACGCATCAAGTTTACAAATATACACACCAAACAAAAGTTTACCTACGAGTCGCCAGTCGACGACAATAGTAACAAAATACAAACAAAAAAATTCCCCGATTTATAGGCATAATTTGATAACGTAAAAAAAATCAACATGAAAAAGGAATCAAACTAATAGGCCTATAAAAAACACCAATTTGAAAAACAGAAAAAGAAAATAGCACAAGCCAAAGTTTTGCATAAACTTATGGTTTAAATTTGCAGTAGGCCTATATTAAGGAAAGTGACAAAAAGTAAAACAAAATGCATGCTAGGCCTATAAATCAATTTTAAATATAAACAGAAAATTCTTGCTTCAAAATAAGTGAAGTTTTGGCAAATCAAAATGTATAAATTGAAAATGCTAGGCCTAAGGCATAGCCTAGGCCTACTTTGCGAACTTCGGCTGAAAATAAAATTAGTATCCCAAAAACACAATTTATTTTAAATAAAAAAGTGTCAATATAGGCCTCAGGCTGCGACAAATCGCCTGTCCGATAGCCCGGGGCAATCACATTTTTTGTCGGGCAATTAAAACTCTCAAGAGCTGTGCCCGATCGGGCAAGTCTAAATTTAAACCAATTAAAGCTTGATGATTTAAAATGGAGTATTTCTGTCCAACTTGGCGTGTTCACAGAAGTAAAAAAACGTCAAAACAAAGTAGAAAACTTCTTGAAATGGAACTTAAATTTCGCTAGGCACTCGTATCCCACACCAGACTTGCAGACATATACATGTATATATGCTAATGAACATCATGCCGTTACGTGACGTATTGGAAGTTTGGCCAATTATAGAACCTGTTTCGTGCAAATATCATGACGTCAATGACGTCAGCTGGCCATGTATTTGCATATGATTGAGATTGAGATGTACTAGTGGTTGGCGAAATACGTAAATCGCCGTGACTTTACTGACAAAATTTTACATAAAATACAATTATTTTCCACATGTAAAGAAACAAACAGTGAAATAATTGAATGAAATGTTCATTTTTTATGCATTTCATGAATACTCATTTATTTATCAACTTAACTGAGAAAAGTATTGGATTTCTGTAAGAATGAAACTGCCAAATTCGGCACACTTACGGTACTATGCACTGCACTGCATGATGAGTACGGTATGTGACTTTGTCGACAATTGTTGCCGGGAATATGGGTTAATTTCGGGCAATTTCGGGCAACCAATTTTTGGATATTGCCTGCCCGATCGGGCAAGCTAAAAAATAAAATTTGTCGCGGCCTGATAGGCCTATATAACGTTATCATGCAAAATATGAAAAATAGGCCTAATTTGATTGCAAAACATGCAATCTAACCACTGAAGTAAACAAAGCATATAAGTTTTGTGGGAAAACAAGCAAACAAATAAGCAAAATAAAAACGTTTGAAATGAAACAAACAAATAAACCAAGAACAAGAACTGCAAATAAAACACACACAGTTGATGAGATTATTAAATAAATAAATGAAACAAAATGAATCGGAAGTCTCACAGTTGAAATATAAATGATAAAGAATGCAAAAGCACGATAAAAAAACACAAAGACGGCAGTGCAGCTAGCCACGGACCCAGTGTACAGCATGCATCAATCAATTAATTATAAAACCAACTCGTTCCATTCATGAGCGTATACAAGCAGTAAACAAGCACGATACGCGTATTTGTCATCATCAGCGCGTATTTTGTAGATATACGCTGGCGTCCCAGAGTGTTCGAACTCATAACAAGGTTCGGTCAACGACCTTTTGGCAGCGTGGTCACCTTGAAGTTCGCTGACTGGGCACCGATCAGGCGACGCATGGGGCACTGGCTACGGAAGTCACTTTGATGTGACTACAAGATGTGGACCACTGTCGGAATCTAGTCGGTGGTGTACATCATGAGTCGCCGATGCGATATCGAGCAGGTAACACATCGGAGGATAGCAGTTATAGTCACTGCGTGATGACACTGCTGCATAGTACCCCACTGCCTTGTTTCCGATGTAGTCACTCTCCTGTAGTGACTCCGTCGGCCACCATAGGTAAGTTATTATGGCGCCACGGCGGTGGTGACTGCAGAGATCCAGTGCGATGTAGTCACTCTGCCGCCAGGAATTTTGCAGTGTATTCAAAGCTATGTGTGTTTATCGGCAAATTGCAAGAGTCATATAAAAAGTTAATGTGGTACTAAATTTGGTACTTAATAGAGCTATTGTTAATGTTATAGTAGTTACTAATTAAAAAAAATTAGTTGAAAGAAATTTGACTCCTAGAATAGGGAGTAAAGCTATCATACAATCAAATATGAAATGAACGATACGGTGGGAATTTGAAATTCAATTTTAGTTGAGGGATTGCATGATGGATTTATAAGTGAACAAATTATAATTGGATTTATGAGTGTTACAAAACATTAATAAACATCACTAAACTTAATTAGGTTTTCCCCAAAAGTTGAAGGTTTCATTTAATATTATTAACTTCATTATCAGTTTAAAGTCATTCTCACCATTTGGAAGATGAAAGACACTGCAATAAGTATCTGTGCTATGGCAAAGTCACTGACACTGGCTCCAATCAGGAAGAATATGGCACAAGCTGCATACGTAGACACTAGCAGATCCAATGTGTAGATAAGATACTTAATTATGTCTTTCTGTAAGCCTAATCAATAGGGAGAAATAAGACAAATATTACAACATTTAATTAATAATGTAAAAGTGAAATTTTTTGTGCTACATTTTATTTTCACACTTTCCCCATTCCAAGCAGCTACAGTGAAAATAAGAACTGTGTATTGTGTTATTTTTATGAATCCGTCATGTAAGAACAGACCTTAAACTGACCTTCAGTGAAAAGAGCTGACAATACTAAAAAAAACCTGAAAATAGCCTGAAATTGGAGAAAATAGATCAAATTGGGCTAACAATAAAAGAAAACATGTAAATTTTAACAACAAAACTCATCAATTGTGCATTTTAAATCAAGCAAAGTATTTCAATATCGGCAAAGCACAAACAATTACATGCACAAAAATGATGACTTTTACAGATGGCAATTTTGGGTTGATTCAACTTTTTGGTATTGCATAATCATAAAGTCTGTATATCTTTCTCTAGTCAGTAATTTAGATATTGTCTTTTATTGTATATCTAAATGTAATGATAATTATTATATAAAAGTCCCGGAAAAAAGTATACATTTTCAAAAAGGAAATGACGCTCCCAACTAGCATAACAGATTCCTGCCAAAATTAACAGGTTTCGAGAAAATCTCAAAATTTGATTTTACTTTACTGACTCGAGGAAGGTATACAGACTATACAATGTAGTTGCTACCTATTATTAGGTCCAGAATTACTACAGATGATTTGATGTATGCTATCACATGTTTATATTCAGAATGCCCTCTGTAGGTTTACATATTCAAAATTTAAAGCAATAAGGTGCAATTTGCAAAAAGAATAAATTCCTATTGAATGTCAGTTTTCAGTGATTAGACTGTGCCCTTTTAATTTTGAGCCAAACAAATGAGGTAAAACAAAGAAAACTGTTATTTCATTCCAGTGCCTACAATGGGTGTATTAGCTTGTCCATTGTATTACATGTTTTATTGAGCGGAGCTTCACACAGATGGGACATATAAATAAGACAAATAGTGCTATGCACACAATATATATGTTACTGTACATGTACACATGAGCTCACATTCACAAGACGTGTTATCCATCATTTGAATGGTGAACACGGAATAAAACCGGAGATCTCCGGATTTAATATAAAAACTTAAATTTGACTGTAATTAAAGCACTTCAGGCTTAGTCTTTCACAAGGTAATTTAGTATACCATTGGGTAGACTATGCCATAGTCGATTTTTGATAAATAAAAGCATGTTATTAATGTTAATCATGATGAAAGCATTCAGTTGGACTCGAAATTATACTGATATTTATTACATCAAAATACTAGTATAAAATTGTTAAAAAAAAAGTTTATATAATTATATAAGTGACAGTAAAAGTAAAGTGTACGTAGGCTTATATTATTGAATGCAACATATCATAATCCGGGATCATAATGTCATAATTGTATTGGCACTTCAATACTGAACAATTCTGATTTTATAATCTGCCAGTTTATTAATCGCGAAATTCCAGGTTAAAAATCGACTATGGACTTTCAATTTTAAACGGGATTTTGAACGGGCAAAGTCCTTAACACACTATAAATCAAATTTAACCATTTTATCATTGATGCGTTCATGCAATTACACAACACAAAGGCCGTATACTTGTGTACCATGTAGTTATTAATGGTAATGACAGGTACCGGAGGATTTAAACCATAACGAGATCTGGGCGACCAATCACAAGCCAGATCCATTTAAAGATGCATTACATCATGGCCAATTTTAGTAGGCCAGATTTCTGATAATCTCGTCCATAGAAGCTCATAGACAGCCGTGTTAAGCATGTAAACCGCAATCCAAAGTCAGTAGTCCACTTGGGAAGCTAGCAAACAGGGGGAGTAGGGTGACTGAAAAGATCAGATGTGAAAATCTATCAATTGTGCACACATTAATTAAATCAGAGTTTTAAGGTTAAATATAATATCCAGAGTATGCACAATGGGCAAGTGGACTACGGGGTAGTCTAACCATTGGGCATTTAATCATGCAAAAAGTAGAAATTCTAAAAAATTGAGTGCGTCACTCTGGAGCAAATCAAACATTATTGCTTTAATAGCATCAAACTATGACTCGGATGAGTTACTTCAACAGTGCTATCCACTGAAGATAGCATCAGTAATAAGAGTTACTTCAACAGTGCTATCTACTGAATATAGTTAGCATCAGTACTAAGAGTTACTTCAACAGTGCTATCTACTGAAGATAGCATCAGTATTAAGAGTTACTTCAACAGTACTATCTACTTTAGATAACATCAATATCAAGAGTTACTTCAACAATGCTATCTACTGAAGATAGCAACAGTACCAAGAGTTACTTCAACAATGCTATCTACTAATGATAGCATAAATTCTTTAGAGCATCTGTGGTGTGTGTGGATGTGTGTATATAGGCTGATAGTTTGGGTGTGGGTGTATGAAAGGTGTATGTGGAGATATAGGGGTGTGTGAGCTGTATGAGTGTGAGTGTGAGATTTTGCTTCAACAAGTGCAATTAATTTCTTTGAGTAATTTTATGTATATTTTATATGGGTTTTTTTTATGTCTTTTAAAGGTCCGTAACCCGATCAACAGCATCATCCCCCCGATTTTTCTCATTGTTGATGAGTTTTTGATATCATAAAATGAATCCTATTTTCCTCATTACCATCCTGCAATTTGACGCTTCAAATCGATGTATTTCCGAAGAAATCTTGAAACAAGGCGGTTCTCGAACCACGAGTCTCGCCTGCTTTCGCGACCACCTGCTTTTGCGATTACTTTTGGTAGGGGTAAATGAATTTGGCGGTTATCGGCTGGGCACGATTATCTGGCTGATGGTGACTGTACCCACCAAGTTTCATGCCCATGCAACAGTTTTGACTAATTTGACCTCAGATGACCCCTGGTGACCCTGAAATGACCTTCCAAAAATTTGGCTCTAAATGTTGACTGTACCCACCAAATTTCATGCCTATCTGAAATTTTTTACTAATTTGACCTCAGATGACCCCTGGTGGCCTCGAAATGACCTTCCAAAAATTTGGCTTTAAAATATTGACTGTACCCACCAAGTTTCATGCCCATACAACAGTTTTTACTAATTTGACCTCAGATGACCCCTGGTGACCTCGAAATGACCTTCCAAAAATTTGGCTTTAAATGTTGACTGTACCCACCAAGATTCATGCCCGTACAACAGTTTTTACTAATTTGACCTCAGATGCCCCTGGTGACCTCGAAATGACCTTCCAAAAATTGGGCTTTAAATGTTGACTGTACCCACCAAGTTTCATGCCCGTACAACAGTTTGTACTAAATTTGACCTCAGATGACCCCTGGTGACCTTGAAATGACCTTCCAAAAATTTGGCTTTGAAGGTTGACTGTACCCACCAAGTTTCATGCCCGTACAACAGTTTTTACTAAATTTGACCTCAGATGACCCCTGGTGACCTTGAAATGACCTTCCAAAAATTGGGCTTTAAATGTTGACTGTACCCACCAAGTTTCATGCCCGTACAACAGTTTGTACTAAATTTGACCTCAGATGACCCTGGTGACCTTGAAATGACCTTCCAAAAATTTGGCTTTGAAGGTTGACTGTACCCACCAAGTTTCATGCCCGTACAACAGTTTTTACTAAATTTGACCTCAGATGACCCCTGGTGACCTTGAAATGACCTTCCAAAAATTTGGCTTTAAATGTTGACTGTACCCACCAAGTTTCATGCCCGTACAACAGTTTTGACTAATTTGACCTCAGATGACCCCTGGTGACCTCGAAATGACCTTCCAAAAATTTGGCTTTAAATGTTGACTGTACCCACCAAGTTTCATGCCCATACAACAGTTTTTACTAATTTGACCTCAGATGACCCCTGGTGACCTTGAAATGACCTTCCAAAAATTTGGCTTTAAATGTTGACTGTACCAACCAAGTTTCATGCCCATACGACAGTTTTTACTCATTTGACCTCAGATGACCCCTACATGACCTCAGTGACCTTGACCCACTAACCAATACAAACCGGTTCTGTCTTGGGTCAAGATGCACCCACCCACCAAGTTTGAGGAACGTGCGACTCCTAGTCTGTGAGAAAATAGGCGGAAAGCAAACTTTAACCAAAACTTTAACCAAATTTGTCACATACACACACACACACCCACATACACACATACACACATACATACGGAAAAGTGATTATATAGTCTCCTGCCTTATCAGGCGAGACAAAAACCACCTTGTTACAGGCTACCAGTTGGTCGCATTTTACACGACACAGGAGTTTTGGGTAGTCATAGAATGAAATCGGAATAGATTGGGAAGACTTCACCCCAGTACCAATTCGTCCATAAAAATACATAAAATAGGCCCCTAATGTCAAACTATAGATGGCGCTATAATGATATAAAACAAAAAACAAAAATAAAGAAATACATAAGAGGCGAAATAAATAAGAAAACATGACCTATATTGTCAAGCATGATACGAGGAATATGAAAAAAATTATGAGAGCACCTCCCCCCCCCCATTAAAAATTAGTTAAAAAATAAAACAAAGAAAAATCATAAATATGTGAAAATGTGCATGATATAGCTAAAAATAAAGAAATAATTAAGCGAAGTAAATACAGCATGGGCTATCTTGTCAAGAATGATAATGAGCGCAGTGATATGTAATGTTTTTTAAGATTATTCAGTATGAATAGAGGGTATAAAAGTGTACAGGGGCGAGCCGGTTTTCAGTGCCAAGGCGAACACTTCCTGTTTCCACCGGGACATGCACTCGGCCGTTGTTTCGGGATGCCTGACCAGAATGCAATTCATGCGTACCAGTGTATTGGCTTGCTAATATGCTAATTATTCACATTTATGCTGAAATTGTTCCCGTTTTCTCACATAGATGGATAAAGGGGACAATGTTTGACATTGTATGTAAGTTTGAAGAGAATCCATATCCTAAACCGATACGGTTACCCCCCTTTAATGTAAACAATGCAAATGTAATATTTCATGTAATTTGGCCTACGGGCCACGAATTTGAAATAAATCAAAAGTTACTTCAACAGTGCTATCTACTGAAGATAACATTAATACCATGAGTTACTTCAACAGTTACAGTGCTAACTACTGAAGATAGCATCAATACCAAGAGTTGCTTCAACAGTGCTATCTACTGAAGATAAGATCAATATCAAGAGTTACTTCAACAGTCCTATCTACTGACGATATCATCAGTATCATGAGTTACTTCAACAGTGCAATCTACTGTACTTCAACAGTGCTATCTACTGATGATAGCATCAATATCAAGAGTTAGGTCAACAGTACTGATGATAGCACCAATACCAAGAGTTAGTTCAACAATGCTATCTACTGAAGATATCATCAGTATCATGAGTTACTTTAGCAGTGCTATCTACATCAGTACCATGAGTTACTTCAACAATGCTATCTACTGAATATAACATTAATATTAAGAGTTACTTCAACAGTGCTATCTACTGAAGATATCATCAGTATCATGAGTTACTTCAACAGTGCTATCTACTGAAGATAGCATCACTACCATGAACTACTTCAACAGTGCTATCTACTGAAGATAGTATCAATACAAGTGTTACTTCAACAGTACTATATACTGAAGATAGCATCAGTATTAAGAGTTACTTCAAAAGTGCTATCTACTGAAGATAGCATCAGTACCATGAGTTACTTCAACAGTGCTATCTACTGAAGATAGCATCAATATTTTATCTGAGTTACTTCAACAGCGCTATCTACTGAAGATAACATTAATACCATGAGTTATCTACTGATGATAGCACCAATACCAAGAGTTAGTTCAACAATGCTATCTACTGAAGATATCATCAGTATCATGAGTTACTTTAGCAGTGCTATCTACTGCAGATAGCATCAGTACCATGAGTTACTTCAACAATGCTATCTACTGAAGATAACATTAATATTAAGAGTTACTTCAACAGTGCTATCTACTGAAGATATCATCAGTATCATGAGTTACTTCAACAGTGCTATCTACTGAAGATAGCATCACTACCATGAACTACTTCAACAGTGCTATCTACTGAAGATAGTATCAATACAAGCGTTACTTCAACAGTACTATATACTGAAGATAGCATCAGTATTAAGAGTTACTTCAATAGTGCTATCTACTGAAGATAGCATCAGTACCATGAGTTACTTCAACAATGCTATTTACTGAAGATAACATTAATATTAAGAGTTACTTCAACAGTGCTATCTACTGAAGATATCATCAGTATCATGAGTTACTTCAACAGTGCTATCTACTGAAGATAGCATCACTACCATGAACTACTTCAACAGTGCTATCTACTGAAGATAGTATCAATACAAGAGTTACTTCAACAGTACTATATACTGAATATAGCACTAATACCAAGAGTTACTTCAAAAGAGCTCTATACTGAAGATAGCATCAATACAAAGAGTTACTTCAATAGTGCTATCTACTGAAGATTGCATTAATACCATGAGTTACTTCAACAGTGCTATCTACTGAAGATAGCATCAATACCATGAGTTACTTCAACAGTGCTATCTACTGAAGATAGCACTAATACCAAGATTAACTTCAACAGTGCTATCTACTGAAGATAGCACTAATACCAAGAGTTACTTCAACAGTGCTATCTACTGAAGATAGCATCAGTATCAAGAGTTACTTCAACAGTGCTATCTACTGAAGACAGCATCAGTACTAAGAGTTACTTCAACAGTGCTACCTACTGATGATAGCATCAATACAAAGAGTTACTTCAACAGTGCTATCTACTGAAGATAGCATCAATACTAAGAGTTACTTTAACAGTGCTATCTACTGAAGATACCATCAGCACCAAGATTCACTTCAACAGTGCTATCTACTGAAGATAGCACTAATACCAAGAGTTACTTCAACAGTGCTATCTACTGAAGATAGCATCAGCTACTTCAGGGTTACTTTCTACTGAAGACCAGTATGAAGTTCTTTTATTCTACTGGGTCTCAATCATTTAGAATTACATTTGGGTTCAGCACTGATATGGTATGGGAAATACTAGGCATAGCCTTCAGTTTGCCCTGGTATGACACTTCATGCATGGTATTTCTCATACCGTATCTGTGTTTCACCCAATCACTAATGGACAATGGTGTCCGCCTGCTATGTTAAAGATTCGCTATATTGAAAATAAGATTTGCTATGTCGAATATGAAATAAGATTAGCCAGGGTTATGGTAAAGGTTAAGGTACGTCCATTCAAACTACGCCGCAATTGCGATGCGATGTGGTGCGTTGCCGATATATAGATTATGAATGTATTTAACTTTATTGCAATACCGCAATGCAGTATTCTGCGGTACGATGCAATGCGGTAATGCATCACATCGCATCCCACTTGCAGCGTAGTATGAGCGGACCTTTAAAGTTAGAGTAATGCTTGGAGTTAAGTTTATTCAAAATAGTGAACCTTATTTCATATCCAACATAGTAATACCAAGAGTTACTTCAACAGTGCTATCTACTTAAGATAGCACCAATAAAATACTGAAGATAGCATCAGCACCAAGATTAACTTCAACAGTGCTATCTACTGAAGATAGCACTAATACCAAGAGTTACTTCAACAGTGCTATCTACTGAAGATAGCATCAGTATCAAGAGTTACTTCAACAGTGCTATCTACTGAAGACAGCATCAGTACTAAGAGTTACTTCAACAGTGCTACCTACTGATGATAGCATCAATACAAAGAGTTACTTCAACAGTGCTATCTACTGAAGATAGCATCAGTACTAAGAGTTACTTCAACAGTGCTGTCTACTGAAGATACCATCAGCACCAAGATTCACTTCAACAGTGCTATCTACTGAAGATAGCACTAATACCAAGAGTTACTTCAACAGTGCTATCTACTGAAGATAGCATCAGTATCAAGAGTTACTTCAACAGTGCTATCTACTGAATACAGCATCAGTACTAAGAGTTACTTCAACAGTGCTACCTACTACTGATGATAGCATCAATACAAAGAGTTACTTCAACAGTGCTATCTACTGAAGATAGCATCAGTACTAAGAGTTACTTCAACAGTGCTGTCTACTGAAGATACCATCAGCACCAAGATTCACTTCAACAGTGCTATCTACTGAAGATAGCACTAATACCAAGAGTTACTTCAACAGTGCTATCTACTGAAGATAGCATCAGCTACTTCAGGGTTACTTTCTACTGAAGACCAGTATAAAGTTCTTTTATTCTACTGGGTCTCAATCATTTAGAATTACATTTGGGTTCAGCACTGATATGGTATGGGAAATACTAGGCATAGCCTTCAGTTTGCCCTGGTATGACACTTCATGCATGGTATTTCTCATACCGTATCTGTGTTTCACCCAATCACTAATGGACAATGGTGTCCGCCTGCTATGTTAAAGATTCGCTATATTGAAAATAAGATTCGCTATGTCGAATATGAAATAAGATTAGCCAGGGTTATGGTAAAGGTTAAGGTACGTCCATTCAAACTACGCCGCAATTGCGATGCGATGTGGTGCGTTGCCGATATATAGATTATGAATGTATTTAACTTTATTGCAATACCGCAATGCAGTATTCTGATGCGATGCAATGCGGTAATGCATCACATCGCATCCCACTTGCAGCGTAGTATGAGCGGACCTTTAAAGTTAGAGTAATGCTTGGAGTTAAGTTTATTCAAAATAGTGAACCTTATTTCATATCCAACATAGTAAACCTTATTTTCACCACAGCGAATATTCAACAGGACGAGCTATAACCTAACTAACAGTATTAAGGCATGAGATGTTCACAAGCGTACCTATCATCCAGTAAGTAATTGTAGCAAATAAGAGTGTAGGAAGAGTCCTCTGAGGCAGTAAATCAGCAACAAGCTTGGCTATGTAGTATGATGAACAGCGGTAGAAACCACTCACCGATTCATGCCTGCATGGTACGAAATAAAAAAGAATGGGAAAGCTGATAGTCAAATCGTATGTGGACCCTCAGATTTATTCTCTGGGCCATGAGCCACCAACGCAGTGTGATTATCCATATCTATATGTGGTCTGCACTATAACGGAAGGAAGGAAGGAAATGCCCCACTCAACACAAAAATGGTAACCAGTGCATGTTTTTTTCACATTTCCCCTACAAATGCCCCCACTCAACACAAAAATGGTAACCAGTGCATGTTCTTTTCAACTGGTAACCAATGCATGTTCTTTTCACATTTCCCCTACAAATGCCCCACTCAACACAAAAATGGTAACCAGTGCGTGTTCTTTTCAATTGGTAACCAATGCATGTTCTTTTCAACTTTTCAAACATTTTTTACAATGAATGCAATTTTTGCATCAAATTTATCCCTTTTTATGCAAATCAAGGACAAAATAAGTGGGGATAAAATCCTTATTATTTCAAACACCGCTCATCAGTGACACTACAAACATATACAAAATAATGTGAATGTGTAGAAAGAAATGTGAATGTGGGTTGCAGCATTGGACTGATGTTGAGATATTGGCAGGGGAATACTCAATGCATAATGGCCCTGTCAGTCACTTTCAGATTTTCTAGAAGAGCCCTTTCTTTAACAGTGTTGAAAATGGAAACCCTGGCCCCCAACTCAACACAACAGTTGACAACCATGAGAGTTACCAAATCTTTCAAAGGCCCCCTTTTGCAATGATTTTTCATCAAATTTACCCCCCTTTTTCATGCAAAATCAAGGACAAAATTTGGCCAAAAACAACCCCTTTTTGTAGTTTTTAATAACCAGAATTTCAAACACCCCTGATCAATGACACTAAATATTGACATAAAATTTCTGGATTTTCTCAAGTACCCCTTTTATCCAAATTTCCTGGACAGTGCAAATTAAATACCCCTATTTTGCTGATTTCACTGTCAAATTTCACGGACAGTGCAAATTAAATACCCCCTATTTTGCCAATTTCACGGTCCTTGCTACTGGTAAAAAAATAACCCCTTTTCTGCGCAATTTGGTAACTCTTATGGTTGTCAACATTTATGTTGAGTTGGGGGTCAGGATGGAAACCCATGGGTCTAATCTAACACATAGTGTCAACTTACATAAATACGACTCGTTCTTGCATGAAAGGCTCCACTGCTGCATTGTTCATCATGATTGTATTCATTACAATGAAGAAGAAAGCACCAACTCTGAAAACAATACAACATGCAATATTTAAGAAAATGCATTTTTTTAGAAACGGCTATATGACCTTAACAAATCAAAATGGGACTTTTTTGCAAACATGTCAAAATTTGTTTCAAATATTTCAGTCAAAATCACTGGCTAAAAATGGGTTTTTAATTATATACAGCTATTAAATATCTTGCATAATGCTTCTAAGATTCTACTCAACTCCCAATTTGACCAAGCTCCAAACAACTAAAATTAAGGTTTTAATTGTAGTGTCAAATCTATGTATATCGCCTCTCACCACTGGGTCCCAGGTTTGATTTTTACAAGAACTTAAGTTCAGACTTTGTTGGCTTGCGCAATAACAAAAACCAAATAATTTTTGTCAATTATAAGCTGAACAAATTATACTAGTAGCAGATTTCCCTGGTTTTCAAACAAAGATTTGACTTAGTATTTGATCTCATTTTGTCTTACCTGTCCTGTATTCCTGACGTTGCAGACATTCCAAGCTGAAAGAATATAGTACCAACTATCAAAGCAAAGAAACACACCAGCATTGTCTGAAAACAAACAAACAAGTAAGGGTAGAGTTAGCCTTGTTACAGTATAGCTACACCAGAATTGTGTTTCAGGTGTGGGGAGAGGGCAAAAGTGTTTTCAGGCAGAAACAATGTAACAATTTGCCTAAAATGTGGTTTTGCCTAAAAGTCATAAATAGTGAAATTTCAGTGACTTTTGTTCTGACAGGGTGGGGAGGGACTGGGGAGAGGAGCAAAAATTTGTAAGGAAATGTCCCCATGGCCCCACCCTTTGATGCACTAGTGGTGTAAGGCAATAGAAACAAATTAGTTTGACCTTTCGATCGACCACCGATGCTTGGTCGATCCTAATTATTAATGAAATCAATTAATTGACTATTGTTAATTGTGATAACATATGAATCTATGTATGTATTGATATTGACTAACATTAATTTTCATTAATTAGTCGTTAGTTCATTAATAACAAGCATCGAAGCAGCATCGATGGTTAATCCAAAGATCCAACAAATTTAGTTCTGGTGCCTTAGTGTTTTTCTTCATTGTCTAATGTACTAACTGTGAGTCCTTGTCATGCTTACCTGTCCAATAAATGATTTAGGATTCCGTATGTAATTCAAGAAGGATCTCTTGCCACAATGAGCTAGCTGAAATTTAAAAAAAAAAACATTAAAACATTGTAAACAACAATTTTGGTTTCATAATATGTGACACGATCTGGTCCATGGGGGCATTTTCGAAAATTGAGTTACTGTAATTATTACATTATACATACAATAAGCTATCATTTACTTAAAATACCAAAGGTCTAGCATACTTGGTTCTGAAGTTTTTGATGCCTATTTCTACTATGTATTTTATTGTTTTTTACTCCATATTTTTACCTTTATCTCAGTTTCAAATTTGCCGACTTTGGCCCCCATGGACCAGATTGTGTCACATATGTGACCATCCAGCACAACTGAGCCCTGAAGTCGCCAATCATCATTTTTGAGATATTCAACCAAAATATTCTGCTTGAAATTAGCTTTAAAATGATGTATATCATGTCTATAGTACTTGACATTTAAGTAGTGAAAAATCAATAAAACAGTCAATAAATCCTTTGTTTCCTATTGTTTATTGTTAAGTTCAATGGAGCATATCTCCACAGTGGCACTGGCGACATCCGGGCTCAGTTGTGGTGGATAGTCACATATGTACTTTCATTTTTGGTACTAAGAAAACTTCTTCTGTAAGGGTGAAAATAAGTGGGAGACGGGAGCCGTTTAGCCCCCAGAAACCCTGAAATGGCTCCTGGTCCCATCTAAATTTAAGCTGACCAGAGGACACTTTTCTTCAGAAACTGGCCCCCGGTCACTATACCAAAATTCATTTCCATAGCCATTAATGCATGATGAACTTACCCAGAACAAATATTGGCCCCTTGTTGATTAGAAGTGGCCCCTGGTTCCATGTTGAATGAAGTGAACCAGGGGGCAATCTGTGTAAAAAGGAGCCCCTGGTTCATTATTTCTTATTTTCACCCTTGTGGCTATGATATTACTGAACGCAACATGTGACCTATTGCCCCTCCCACTGGACATTTCTAACTTGGAAAATAAACTGCTCAAATAAAGAAAGTCCGCAGTCATGTAACTCGTCCTACTTCAAAACCTGATCTTGTTATGGCAATTTGATTGATACGGTCGTGTGCGGGATCTTGTTAGCTCTAATTTGATACCAAATTTACTACCAAACACTCAACAGTAACAAGGAGTGATACCAGTTTATGGCATTTGGTGCATTTTCAAAAGTTGCAAATCAAAAAAGCGATACAGCGGTCGAAATTGCTTAAGCGTGGCAATGTGGTCAAGCTTGTGGTCAAAACCCATGTCGACTATCCGAAGTGCGCGCTTTATTCAATTGTTAATTTAAAACGCATGGATTGTTACAGTGCTTTACTGATGAATACTAGGACGCGATGCGATCGATATGACCTAGCGGTTGTTTGGGGCTATGTTAATGGTCGTACTCTGCCATTCACCTACAGATCCGCGTGCTCCGTTTTTAATTTGCAACTTTTGAAAATGCACCAAATTTCATATACAGGTATCAATCTCTGTGAATTTAGAGTTTTGGGTAGCAAATTTGGTATCAAATTGGAGCTAACAAAATTCTGCACACGCCTTTATCAATCAAATTGTAATAACAAGATCAGGTTTCGATGTAGAACGGGTTACATGACTGCGGACTTTCTTTATTTGAGCAGTTTATTGTAATATATTCGGTTGAAGGCATCCCACATTAGAATATATTGAAGTTCTTTAGCTTGCGTAATAGTATGAAAATACGGGTTTGAGAGTGCACATGAGCAGATCACTTCGGGTTCAGTCTTTATCACAGCAATGCATGCTTTTGTGAATTTAAATTGGTGTAAGTTAAGACTTTATTGTATGTGCATCAGTATCAAAAATCAAATAATTCTTACATAATACAAGATGATCATAGCATAAAGCTGACCAACTCCCCACATTAAGTCTGATTCAGACTCCAAATCACAGCGCGATGCATTTGAAACATCGAAGCACCGCACAATGAAATTAAAATGTACATCTTTATTTCATCACACAATGTTTTAAAGTATGTGGGGTCTTCTTCTCCTTTTATGGTCATTCTGTCGACAAAGATTTTCCATCAGCAAATCACAAGCGTGCATGGCCGCGATATTGCAGTGTGATGCAAAAAAAGCTCTCATTGCCAACGAAATGTCCACCACGCGATGAGAATTTTCACCGCCTTGCATTGCATTGCGGAGTCTGAATCGGGCTTTATCCTTAGATATACATGTAATGCTGTGTATTATGTTAGCTCAGGAAGTCAGGATTCGGACTGTATTAGCCATCTCGCCCCCATATTCACCTGCGTTAAGAATGAAGTCGGGTAACCTATATCTGCCACAGATATATCATCTTTGTTCTGAAACGATTCATAGATGTTCTGTGTTTCATGCTCCATATCTTTAAAGTACTTTGTGCGTCGGAAGTAATCAGTCAAGGCAGTGTGACGTCCAGTCGTATCTGCACGAGGGCGGTCTCCTCTCTCTGCATCCTCAGATGCTATTGATAAAAACAATCAGGACATATAACCATGATAAGCATTACAGCAGGTATATTTAAATCTAATCTTGGACTGGTCTGCAACCACTAATTATGCTACAGTAGTGTAGATTTCTTTTTGACATTTGGGGGATGGAGGTTGGTGCAAAATCCAAGAAGCAGATTGAATGGACTGTATTTCTCCGGGAACAAATGTGCATAAAAGCAGGTAAAAATTTATACCTCAAAACGTCTTTGATTTCTTTAAAGTGAATCCTCCCGGCCTCCACATTGTCCGCAAAAATTTAGCATACCCTTAAACTGAACAAATACCTGCAAAGCACTCAAATGGTCAAGGAAAATTAATGTGGTAAAATAACATACATTTCCGTAATATATTGGAGAGGTGACTGCATGGACCATATCCCACTCATAGAATATTGGGAGAATTTATCCCCTATTCCCAGGATGTACGGTTACAGTTCGCTATCTCTAAGATTCGCTATCTCTAAGGTTTGTTATCACTAATTACGAAAAAGGTCCGCTATACCTAAGGTTCGATATCACTAATTTTGAAAAAGGTTCGGTATTTCTAAGGTTCGATATCACTAATTTTAAATAAGGTTCGCTATCTCTAATTTTAAAAAAGGTCCGCTATCACTAATTTATTGAAGGTTCGCTATCTCTAAGGTTCGCTATCACTAATTTAAAATAAGGTCCGCTATCTCTAATTTTAACAATCCCGGTATCCCTAAGGTTCGCTATATCTAATTTTAAATAAGGTCCGCTATCTCTAAGGTTCGCTATCTCTAAGGTTCGCTATCTCTAAGGTTCGCTATTGCTAATTTAAAATAAGGTCCGCTATCTCTAATTTCAAATAAGGTCCGCTATCTCTAATTTTAAATAGCGCCCGCTATTTAAAATTCGAGATAGCGGACCTTATCTGAAATTAGAGATAGCGGACCTTATTTGAAATTAGAGATAGCGGACCTTATCTAAAATTAGAGATAGTGGACCTTATTTAAGATTAGTGATAACGAACCTTAGAAGGTATAGCGAACCCTAATCGGAGTTAGTGATGGCGAACCTTAGAGATAGCGAACCTTGATAAATTAGGGATAGCGAACCTTAAACAAAATTAGTGATGGCGAACCTTAGGTATAGCGGACCTTTATTGCAATTAGTGATAGCGAACCTTAGAGATAGCGAACCTTCAATAAATTAGTGATAGCGGACCTTATTCAAAATTAGTGATAGCGAACCTTATTTTAAATTAGTGATAGCGAACCTTATTTTAAATTAGTGATATCGAACCTTAGAACTAGCGAACCTTATTCTAAATTAGTGATATCGAACCTTAGAAGTAGCGGACCTTTTTTTAGGTATAACGAACCTTTTTCTCTATTAGAGATAGCGGGATTCTGATCTCCATAGACTTTACACGTTAGTTATAGCGAACCTTAGAGATAGTGAACCTTAGAGATAGCGGACCTTTGAGATAGCCGGATGTCACCGGATGTACACCTCCTCCTTATTTTAGGGAGTGAATGATTAAGAATGTCTATGATTGAATGAGTGAAAGAGATAGTAAGCAAGGAACCAAGTGATTGAATGGGTGGGTATACGTAATTTGTGGGTGAGTGAGTTGGCGGGTGGGTTAGTGGGGGCTTGATTGATTGATTGATGAATATGTTATTGAGTGACTTTTTGATTGCTTGAGGGAGTGAGTGATTGGGTGGGTGAGAGTGAGTGAGTGAGTGAGCGAGCGAGCGAGCGAGTAGTCTAAGGGAGGGATGGAACGAGTGAGCAAAGCAAGCATGTTATGTTAGCAAGTTATTGACATGACTGAGTAAATAAATGAAGAAGTAACCATTGCTGTTCTTTGCAACAGCACCGATTACAGTTAGTAAATGCATTAAATAACCTGACAGTGTCAACTCCATTCCTTTAATACCTTCATCACCATAATCTGGGTTTGCTATCGCAGATGACATGACCGCTGCTTGGTTCTGTAGGATCACATCCAGGAAGAAATCCGCTGGATTATTATGCTCCTCACAAACATAACCTGAAAGAAAATGAAAAGAAAATGACCATCAAAATAAATAAATACTTGCCTCTGATCACGGTTGTTTGATGGGGTCATTTATTAATTTTTCTAACACAACATTATATAATTTTAAATTCTAGACCTGGACACTGATACACACATGATTTTTAGCTGTTTTTTACATAGATTTTCCTTTCTTTATCAAATTTTTCATCTTTTTCTATTTACAAATATTTAAAGTTTAATTTAGACCAATAATGAGTTATTTGTTTCATCTCATGATAAAGATTTTTTAGAAAATTTCCTCGCTATTTGTTACTCATTTTCTGATGTTTTAATGTCATTATATAAGTGTTTACCCCTTGTAAAGATGCAAACAAGATTTCAGTGTTCAACTTTGCTTAAAGATGCAAACAAGATTTCAGTGTTCAACTTTGCTTAAAAAGTAATACAGTTCTACATGCCATCAGGATCAAACCGTGTGGTCTCACAAGAGGTAAATGTAATGTGGTATGTGTTTTTTTTCCATTGAGATTCTACCCAAAAGTACCAACTCACAATCCCGGGGGTACTCAGTACAAATGACCATACGGGGACGTGCGCAAACATGGGTAGCATTTTCAGCCTTCTGGTATATGAATGGGTCCTTTTTTTAAAATTTTTTCAATTTTTTAGGAAAACAGCCCAATTTTTCCTTAATCTAGCCAAAATTTTCAAAATAATAAATAATGTAACTCCTGCGTTTTACGGCAAGAGCCCAACATCGAAAGGTAAGCTTTAAGCTTGCACTTTGAATCAGAGTTTGCTGGACCCATAGCAAAATTATCTATAGTACACTATTTGCCCTCCATGAGCAACACACAAACACGGCAGAGTCGGTACTCTCTAGTTCTACCTCATTGGTTGTTTGAGACTTCCCAGCAAACACAAAAATGTTCTTAAAATGTTTATTTAAAAGTTTTACAAACATTTATTGTCAGATAATATATATTAAGATCATGAATACAATTTTAAAATGTTATTGTAAAATATTATTGGCAAACATTTTTGCAAAATATTTTGTCAACAGTTAAAAAATATTCTGTTAAATATTTTGCATCATGTTTTCAAAAATGCGGGTTTTATGAGTATTATTAAAATGTTTTTATACCCTTTATATAACCTGACATTTCAACCTTTTCAGTAAAACTTGTGTGTTTGCTGGGTTGGTCTTTAATTGGATTGGCTCAACCATAATGAAGTTCTAAGTATCAAACATGTGATGCAGAACTTCATACATGCTTTCGATACATAATTTTATCGGAAATTCTTTCAAATTTCTTGATGATTTTGCTGGACACTTCTTCAAATGAATTTTTTTTTCAAGACAATTATTAATCTCTCTCCAAACTAAGCCAACAAACACATCAGTAGTGCAGTATTTTCACTGAATTTTAATAGAACTCATTTTCTATTTTACAATCAGCAAAAGTAATTTGTTCACATATTATTACTGATAAATTGATTAAATTGATTCTGATTTATCTAAATATCAAAGTCCAAGTAGCTATAAACTGTTACTAGTAAAAGATAATGGCTGATAAATTGTTATAAATCTGTCAGCAATTGAGCTACATGTAACAATGCAAAGATTGGATACACACAGTGCTAGCTAATGAAAACCTTGAGGCTACAGGTACTGTTTACATTACAGTCTAGAGTTTTATTTTTGCAAATTTTGCGAATCCGCCAACAATCACAAAAATAAATACATTGCATACATGTAAATTTGGTGCGATATGAAGAAAATAAAATGTTAATTTTTTTGTATTTGTTCAATATGTATAAATGTTTTATGGCTTAGCTTATTCTCCCTGTGTATTAGCGTGAATGACAATTATAATTGCTAACATTAATTAGGGGCTATCATTTTCTTCCAAATATACTGGGGTGGGGGTCATAAATTTTTGGAAAGAAAAATAGGGGGGGTCATAAAATTTTTGATGACCAAAATGTAGAAAGGCACAAGATGACCACAGGTAGTGTGTTTATTTTATTAAATAAGATTGATTTCAATACAATTTAGCCTGTGTAGGGGGTAAGGTGTATCAATGGTGGTGGGGGGTCATAAAATTAGGTTGCCGAAATAGGGGGGGGTCTCAATTTTATTGATGTGAATTTTTTGTAAATTTGGGACCCCCCTTCCAAAGAAAATGATAGCCCCCTTATTCAAATTCTTACCAAATGAAGAGAAGTAATCTAAAGCTTCTGTAGCTGGCCCATGATATACAGTTTCTCCTTTGGATAAGAGGTGAAGTTTGTCAAATAACCGAAATATCCCATAGCGAGGCTGATGAATTGAGAAGATGGCAGTGCGCCCTCTATGTGACAACCTGAAATATGAAATATTAATTAGTAGTATCTTAACACTCAACCCTGCTTTTTGCTATCGAAAGTTAAAGAAGAAAAAAGGAGAGAAGATGAACAAAGAAGTATCTTGGCACCCCGGGATTCAAACCTTAGACCCCCCCCCCCCACCCTGTATGCCAAGCTCACAATCACCAGGATCTGTGCAATCACCAACCAGTATAGCCACACAGGTTCTGTGAGCATATAGCACTTAGGGTGATTGCGTCATCGCAGACCCCGGGATTCATGCATGCACAGTGGTTTTCATCATGGTATTTTGTGGTATTTATGTGTGTTAGGGTTAACAAAGTATATAAAATTACTAGTGGTAAACAAAATTGAAAAACAAGTATCCAATACCTAAATTGATTATGTGCATGTGCATTTTTAACCCCCCCCCCCCCAAGAAAGGCTTTGTATTGGAAATAGAGAGTTCCCGTGTTTTCAAGCGGAACGGACTACAATAGTGTTTATAACGTGATTCGCACCGCCGTATTTCTCATTCCTTTGATTTGGTCAATGACCCTATTGGTGCTACATTCTACAAAATAACATTTGCTAAATATTGCGCGAGTGTTGGTATTCTGAAAATTGTAAACGGAGTTTAGGTTTCCCTCCAAGATGGCGGGTAACCCAAAACACGGGAACTCTCTATATACACATGCACAGCTACTTGACATCTAGTTATCATACAGCTATATATAATTGGCCTTTCTTGTTAGTGTCAAAAAACAAAGTGTTCAAAAATGGCATTCAGAAAAGGGATGTGTAGTATCAGTGGCGTGCGCAGCACATTGAAAGTGGGGGGGAAGGTTGTTCAGTTCCCCCAATGGAGTCTGATTAGGAGCAAATTTTGATGTTTTTAACGTTTTTCCCCCGAATGACCAACAAAAGTGGGGGGCCATGGCCCCCCTTCCCCCCTTTGCCACTGTGTAGCATGTACATGTATAGCTTTTCATTTTAAAACATAGGACAGCAGAGATGTTTTTGAGATGAAAATTTTCCCCATACAATTATTTAACCATATGAAGTTTATCCACCATAAAAATGTAACAATAGTATATTAGATGGAAAGACAATCAGAAAGAAGAGTACGCTCAAAATCATGATCATCCTACTCCTGAGATGCCACTCAGTTTCACTCAAAAACCTGAAACTGGTAAGAAAAACCTGAAAAGGCACGTGAATACAGGCCAAAAAGCCCAAAAACAGGTTGAAAATAAACAAAAACATGGGAATTTGGACTCATAAAAAACCTGAATTCAGGCTGACACCTGAAAGGTGACATATCTGCTATTCAGTCTGCATGATTAGTATTTGTTTGTTTTTTGTTCCTTTCCTTTCATTTTATTTTGCCTTTTTTATTCAACTTACTGTGCCATTGTAGACATGACAGACCCGGCAGTACTGGCATCCAATCCTGTCGTAGGCTCATCCATGAAAAGAATACTGGGTTTGATAATTAATTCCATTCCAACATTGGTTCTCTTCCTTTCTCCACCAGACACACCACGTGTGAAATCACCCCCAATCTGACGGGATAAGAAGGATGACATTGTTAGCATTTCTGTAAAAAATTCTATTATGATGTATAAAGAGACAAGTCAGCAAAAACACACGCCCAGAAAGAAAGATATGCTGGTTTTATACTTTCTGCCGATTGCCGCTGAGCTGCTTGATGCTTCATTGTGCCACTTGCACTTGTCTGCAAGCGGAGCAGCACACCGCTGAGCGGCGGCAGCATGACTCTGAAAGCCACTGTTGCCGCTGAGCACAACTCCAAAATTGTATTTTGTTCTCATACGTCAGAGTGGCACCACTCCGAGTTAATTTGAATTCAACTCCTAGAGATGCTGCCACTTGGGCAAAGCAGTAAAGTGATCGATATATCGGCTTGCCGCTGGTCACCGCTAGCATTTCTAGTGCGGCTGCGCAGTGAAGCAAAATCATCTTCAGAGCAGCAAAGCGGCAGGAAAGTATGAAACCAGCATTACCAATTTCATCTAATTCAAACAGAGATGCCACTCATTGTCACTCAAATAACCAGAAACTGGTGAAAAAACCCTTAAAAAGCATGTGAATGCAGGTCAAGAAGCCCCCAAAAGGGCTGGAAATAAACAAAAATGCAGGAATGTGGATTCAGAAAAAACCTCTCTCTGTATATAACAGTACCGTAAACTCTCGATAGTTAGCATATCGCTCATTCTACAAAATCCGGTGCCAATCCACTAAAAAAATTGAAAAAATAAAAGTTGTTCAAAAAGACCTGCTTTTTGTGTTTTTTAAAAGTAAATGTATCACTACTTTCAGATGTAAAAATTGCCAACACCACTTGCATATTTTTTCTTTCAGGAAGTCATGATGTTTTTAACACTAAAACTCAATGTAATGTGAGCTACGTTACCGACTATAAAATGGGCTGGTTTTACTCAATCCAAGGTCATAAAAAGCAAATTAAAGATCACTTGAGTGAAATGTAAAACAGATTTCACCATTTCATAGAAGTTTTGAAGATGCGTAAATGAGTGTGTAACGTAGCTCACAGTAACGTAGTTCACTGGTTTTAATGTTTTTAATGTGATTTGCGAGCGTTAGAGCGTTATGTCGGTTAATTCTAATATAAATGGGGTTCGACCACTGGTAGCTTTCACATATTATTAGGAAGTACATGTAATACAAGTGCATACTATAGAATTCTGGTAACGTAGCTCACCAATCTTAACATGGTCGGTCGAAATTTCAATGTTTACAACATTTCTATGCCAAAAATGCTACAGCATCACGATTTTTACTGTGATTTTAAAACCTATAAGTGTTTCCTTTCAAAAACCGCAAATTACATTGATACCTCTGTTTTACTTCTTTCCAATAACGTGTGTTAAAAAGGAGTAACGTAGCTCACAGCGTTTTGGTGGAAAGTGCAATTTATTTTAGAATTACACAAAGACATTTTAATCACTAAAAATAATGTTGATAAACAATATGATGGTGCGTTATCTAATTAAAAACAACAAATATGTAAAGAAATCGCATTTATTCAAAGAAAATATTCAGGGTTAGATGTGACACTTGAGCTGTGGAAACGCATTTTTAGGGATTTTTGAGCCTTTGCAAGGGTTAATCAGGCTGAAGAAAGCATTTAAAGTATGGAAAACTATATATGTCCGTGTAGATCTCGTTGAGTTCTACCAGAAAAACAACATATTTGATGCCCTAAATGCTCGACAAAGTTTTTGTGGACCAAAGAATGGAAAAAAGGCTATTGGCACCGGATTTTGTAGAATGAGCGATATGTGCTTACTATCGAGCGCTTTTGAAAACATGAAATAGTACCAAAGTCCTTTACCAACTGAGCTAAAGGAGTTGAGACACAAATGTGCAGGTTTACTTGTTCGTAGTTAGCTATGTGTATCAATGATTTGTTCAAAACCTTTACACTTTTGTGGATGGGGCTCTTTATGTTTGCATGTTTTCAAAGCACTCGATAGTAAGCACATATGCCAACTATTGAGTTTTTATGGTATAAAGAATTAGAATCTTGTTGGGAAGAGTTACAAATTAAGCCTGTATACTTACCCTTGTATTTGCGCAGTCCTGTAGCCCAAGCTCCTGGATAACATCTTCTATTCTCTGTTCCCTCTCTTCCTCTGTAACACTACGAGGTAATCTTAATGCAGCAGAGAAGGCAAGATTCTCACGCACAGTCAGAGTAGCCATGACAACATCATCCTAGAAGATGCAAACATTTACAAAATCGGGATCAAGGGACAAGAAACATAATATTTGTCTCCAGGCTCGTTGTCGCAAGTAATAAAGGACACAAACAGAAAAAGTGATCCCGCTTGGGAATCGAACCAAGGACATCCTAGAGATGACTTTGCCTACACTGCAAAAAAAAAGTGTTCAACATTAGAACACCACCTGTGCAAAATTTGACACACTGTATTCAATTTCATAATGCTTGGTGTTCGTAACCATAATGCTTAGTGTTCATAACATAATGTCAGAGGAAACTTTTAAACACATAGTGTTTGAAGTGTTCAGCATTAGAACACCACCTGTTCAAATTTTGACATACTGTATTCAATTTCAGAATGCTTAGTGTTCATAACATAATGTCAGAGGATACTTTTAACACATAGCGTTTGAAATGTTCAGGATTAGAACACCACCTGTTCAAATTCGACATAGGCCTATTTGACATACTGCATTCAATTTTGTAATGCTTAGTGTTAAGTAACATAATGCCAGAGGAAACTTTTAAACACATAGTGTTTGATTATTCACTAAATGTTCATAAAATGAACACTGTATGTTTAATCTACAATTTTCACAACACTATATATAGGCATATATAGCATAAAATGCTCGCCTGATTGTAAAACCATTTTATTTTACACAGGCCTGCAGCTTGCACGGAATGAAAGAACATTGAACATGTTGAACATTTTGCGGTTTATAGAAAAATACCTGACAATAGGCCTATTATAGGGGTAGACTTTCGTCGAAGATTGAAATTTAGGCATATACCGTAGGCCTACAATCCAAATAACTCTGGGTGCACGCCCATAAAATCGTGTTGTAGGCCTACAGGTGTTCACAACTTTTACACTGAATGAACATGTAATGTGTTCGTTTTGAACACTGTATGTATGTAGCCTATATTTACCACGTGCTGGGCCACGCATGCGTCGTTGCACCGTATAATAGAACAGACGATGTCATAGGAGTGAGAAACCGCGATTTGGACGGGGATTTGGAGGTGAGATTTTACCCACAAAATACCATTCTATTTAAAAACAAATATATCGAACGTGTTCTCCACATATCATAGAACAATGAGACTAAAAATGTAAATTCATCGTTTTTGTATTGCGTGGTTTAGTGCATTTTAATGAATGCGTAGTAAGCTTATCAATCATGACCATGCAACAGTCACATGGTCAGACAGTCATGACAGTGTGCAAATCTGCAATTTGATATAATGTGAATTATACTGTAGGCCTAAACCTCTGACGAGTGTGTCCTGGTCAGTACGCGGGTCGATTTCATGCCATGGCATGCCTGATGGATGTAGGGCCTAATTGCGATGTTGCACTCGTCAAACATGCATAGGCCTATAGTTTGCTGTAATTTACTACTGAGTCTGTTACAATTAAATTTCGGACAAAGGTGTACATTTATACATTGACCCATTGTACCTTGCTTTGCGTAACCGTATTGCATCCCTTTTTGTAACACTTAATGAACATATGTAGGCCTAAGTGTCATATGTTCCAGACTAGAACACTAAGTGTATGACATTTGTGAACACATCTCGGTGTTCAAAGATTAGAACACAAGTGTTCTAAATGATTAGAACACAAGTGTTCTAAAGCTGAACACATTTGATTTTGAACATGTAAATGTGTTCTTAAAGTGTTACATGGCATTGAACATGTAAATGTGTTAGGATTTGGAACACTTTGTGTTCAAAGTTTTAACATTAGGTGTTCAAAACATGAACACACCATGTTCACAAAATCACGCCAATATGTTAACATCAAGTGTTCAAAAGGTGAACACACGTGTTCACGAATTATACTGTTGTGTTAAAGTCTGGAACACTTGGTGTTCACAATCAGTACACTTTTATATGTTCAATAAGTGTTACAATTTTTAGTGTTCTAATTCAGAACACTTTTTTTTTGCAGTGTAGGAGCAGTGCAAGAAAAATTTCCAAACAGCTCCAACCGCATGCCAAAATTACTTCCCCTTCCAGCCTGCCAAAACTTGCTTTTCCCCTCCCCCCTTGGCTTGCCAAAAAAATATTTGCACATGCCAAATTTTGCAATAACCCAATTTGCAAACCATATAATAATGCAAGCTTGGCAGCAGGATATGTTGCACACTTGAACATACTGTTTTCCTAAGCCTTTTAGAGTGTTTAATATGGTGCCTCATATGTGCTAAAATAACTTGCTCTCCCCCTCCTTGCAGCTTGCCAACAATTTACCTCCCCCCCCCCTTTTTTTACTCTCCCCAGGGCTAATAATTATTATTAATATATTGTTGGGTTTCGGTATACACAATTTGCTGAGTTCCGTACACAAGAAAAGTCAGACTAATAGATATACATTTAAGAAGAGGCTTATTATTCATCATCAACTGAGTAGAACCATACAACTGACATACAACTGACCATGTGGCTTTAGGCCCACAGGTTTTATACCGGTCAAGGATAAGGGTGGTGTGCACAAACTACTGGGGTAAAAAGGTACCAAGTGCAAATGGCCTAAGGGAAATCTTATATCATGAGATTGGGTTGCTAAAGACAGTGCCCTAGATTTGATTACCAAAAATCCCCATACCCAGGATCCCAACACTACCCTCCCCCCTAAAAGAATCCTGACCTCCGGGCAGGTCTCACAAGACGTAAACACAGACCTGAAATTGTTGCACTAATTTTGAGAATTGGTTTCTTCTTTATAATCAAAAGCCATGTATTGTAAAATGAAATAAAATATAACAAGCAATGGAGAATAAGTATCCGAAAGCGTCATCATGTTCATTATTAAATAAAGATCAGCAAGTGAATTCCTAGTATGCATCAAACTGAAAATAAATCCAAGCATATAATTATGCCATAATGGTAAATCATATCAAAAAAATCGTTGGTAAGCGTGCCGGAACTAAGAAATCATAATAAGGATCAAAGATGCTTTAGGAACTAAACAAGCTAAATCAAATTCTGAGCGAAAGAAACATACATAATACCAAAGTATTCTGCATATACAATGTATGTAAGAGCGATGCAGGGAACATGAACACGATAACACCTCAGCGAAAAATAAACTCCGAGCTGGTACTAAAACTAATAAACAAGAGTAAATATGAATAACATATAAGAACTGATAGATATTAACAAGAAAAACAAAATAAAATGAAAGGTTGTCGTTCATGTATTAAAGATGAAAACATGTTCACAAAAGGTCCTTAAAATGAAGTAATTTTGGCTCTTTGACACACAAAAGCTAAGTATTGTTCTATAAATTTTTGGTAAATTGACTGAATGAGCGCCAATAATTTGAACACAAATCAGGTTTAAAAACAAACCAGAAATAGAACAAAACAGTGTCAAAAATCAGATTAAAATCAATCTCAAATTTGGATCAAAACAAATCAACGTAAAATTTTATAACTATCCAAACACTAAAACATGAAATTGGTTGACCTATTGAACGACTTTCACAAGGTTAATAAAATACTGGGCAGTCAAAACATGAACTTGACTGAGTAATCTTGTCTAAGTATAAGACAGACATAAACAAAAGATAATCCAAAATATCCAAAATATCCAGCAGAGGCTGTCTGGACAATCAGTGTGCTTTCACTATTAGCTTGTGCACACAAGTAATTAACAAAAGCCAATTAGCAAAATTTGAACATGGTTACTCTGCCAAGGATATTTGAAAAACACCCATGAAGTATAATAATCTTACTCTACAACACTCTTATCTGTGGCATGTGACTCAGTAATTGGTTAATGATTGAATAAATAATTGAACAAAATAAAATCACACATTTCAGCAAAATTTGGTGAATTGTCTGTCCAAAATCTAATAAAGATTATCAAATCAAATTTGGTTCATCATAACAAGTCACTAAAAGAATCAATGAAGTTAAAATAACAATTGAAAGGAAATCAAAGTAATCACATTTTGGCTTTAAAGTTTAAGCACAATCATAACTATGAAAAGTCTGAATTTAAGCAATACAATTGGTAATTTAACCAAGCACAAAACATGTGCTGCACATCATCATCATCAAAGAAATTGGTAAATACGAAAATCAGGATCAAAATTATCAATTTTGACTGGATACTGAGTCTGAACGTCACATGTAACAGAACAATGAAATAACATTCACAAGATGCAGCATGATACAAATCCAAGAACATGGCAACAAATAGGCCTATAATTAATCAATTTTGGAATGAAAAAAAATAACCAGCAATTAGAAATGTAAAAAAAACCTCAATTTAAAGAATATATTGCCATGCCTATTATGAAGTAATTTGTGTTTAAGATACCAAAATGTTTAAACAAGATTATCAAATGAAAACAACATCTGAAAATGTGGTAATTTTACTGTACCATCATTAATTTGAAAGGAAATCAACACACTGAAATCATATATTCAATCATGATGCATCTTGAAGAATAAGAATCACATATTATTAAAAAAAGTTTCATATCCATTAGTGTTCATCATAAGGCATATAATGTTCATCAGCTATGTAATAATCCAAATGTTCCTGTGCAAAATTTTATCAATGCATTTTACTATAGAAGTCACTGAAATAAATCAAAAGTCTGTTATAGATCCAAAAGTCATTTGTAATAGTAATCTTCTAGAGTCAAGAATCACTGTGTTTTCTTCTTTCTTCTGATAAAATGCTCAATGTCACAATCCAAAAGATCACTAGCTGTCATAATAATCCATAGGTTCACTGTATACTTTCTCCAAATCCATTCCTTGCATAAACATCCAAGGTAAAATATCCAAGGTTAATGTCACAAAATCGTATACTAGTAGTATTCATGATTCATGTTCCAATGTTGTCTAGTCCAACACTCTGCTTTCCAATTCTTCATTATGAAGGACATTATGTAATATCAGTCAGAAGCACCCACTGTGAAGATGATTGCGAATTCTGGCAAATCTTGTACAGGTGTCTTATCTAATTCCCCACTGTGCAGGTTGCCTGCTACTTGGCAACATTTTATCTCTCAATACTGAAGGCTTCAGTCTATACAGATGAAAAATACTGGAACATTCCCACAACATTGTTATCAGTGCTAATTAGCTTAATTCCTCAAATTGAAAATAAAGTGTCTGACATTCCTGCACACTATGATCCTCAGATAACAAGTTGTTTGCAAACTATATCCAACACATGTGATGAGTAGAAACTCCTCTATGAAATCTATGAAGTTCTTTGTCAAAACAGTCAGCTTCTCTTGGCTTTATAATTCAGTCCTGCTCAATAATAAATCCCCATTAGGTCTCCAAAATCGAAACAATTCACATATTAAACCGTTATCTTCTTGAAACAGTCTCACAAATCTCGTTTCCATCACAGCTGTACTGAAGAATCTTATTAAATCCACGATAAATTACACAATGTTAACAGTCAAACACAATGCTGTCGCAAATAGCTCGAAATATTCCTCATGTTCACCAATCTGATGTGAAAGCAACATGAACTTGGCGTCTCCACTTAAATTCCTTGTTGTCGGGCTCGAAATCATCCAACAAAATTAACTTATTTCCTCACGTTTATTTTCACCCTGGTATGACCACTGTCATACAACTATGCAAAGTCATTGTTACATCAACAATAATTATCCATACATCACTATATCATTTCAAACACAAAGACCCTATACTTGGTCTTGCTATGAAAATACACAATAAAGCAAAGCCCACATGGCTGCTACATCGGTCGTCACACAGTCGACCATAAATACACACCTAGCATCAAAACTATAATTTTCTATAACATTTCATAAAACTTCAATGACCTTTGCTTCCTCACCCACTGGTGGAAATCAAAACACAGGGTCCACAAAATATCCGAAGAAATTATCGTTGGATCTTACTGGTGCTTCCATGTCCAAAACTAGTTCTTGTGTCTTCATCATGTTCACGTTGTAACGATTCAGATTGTGCATACACTCATTTATTTCAGGAGCTTTCTGGTTGGTTATCAAATATTCCTCTACTGCTGCATCAAAATATCGCAAAATATCACGCTTAATTTTGTAACAAAAATCCATAAACAACTTTCCTCTGTAGGCCTACTATATTCCGTCAGTGCTGGGACGAATTCTCCAAAAGATAAAGACACACAGTCTTAAAACATACAGTTGGTCCACCGACCATCAAAAAGACACACAGTCTTAAAACTCATTTCACAGTTGGTCCAATGACCATCAACTTAGTCCCCTATCTACAGCTGATCTAGCACACGTATAATACACATCAAATCACAATCCAGGCCTATACTCAATTTTCATATCGCTTACTGATTTCAATGTTCACTGCAGCTGATCTATATACTTGCAACAATTCTTAGACGAACCAACCAGTCTACACAACATTATGTGACGTTAACATCGAGACCTCACAAGGTCCAAGTACATATCCATTATTCATTCCTCAAGGGCGGTCCAAATAAATATCCAAGAAATCTGTCCAATATAAAATCCAAAATGCTAGGTTTCACTAGTTCTCCATTTGAGCATGTATAGTTGCTTATATTCCGTCTCACAGCATGAAAACTGCTTCTGCAAATCTGCCTCATATAGTGCTAATTCTTTAATTAGCCTCACCTTCATGTTTGTTTGCACTAAGTGATGTTTTCTTCTGTTCATCTTGTTAACATGCCTTGTACTGGATTTCAAATGCAGGCGAGAGTGCCTATATCTTCCCAGGATCTGTGATCTTCCACACATGCGGAGTCTTACTTCTTCTGTTTCTGCTTCTTCAGCATGTTGCTGTACCTCTGCTTCGCACATTACATTCGACTCCCGCTCCTCGACATCTTGTTCAACCTCCGCCTCGCAAATCACTTCCGCTCCCTGCTCTTCAGCATTTTGTTCCACTTCTAGTGCTTCACATATCACCTCTGCTATCCGTTCCTCGGCATCCTGCTCCAATTCTGCTTTGTGAATCACTTCTGCTTCCCGCTCTTCAGCATCTTCCACATGCACCTCTTTACACGTCAACTCTTGTTCCCTTACAGCAGCTTTCTCTGTCTGATGATCCGTTTTAGGTGCAACAGCGCCTCTATGATCATGATCGGCTGCATCACCTTCTTCATCCAACAGTGCATTTATTTCTGCCCGCAAGTCGTAACTAATAGCGTATAAATGTTCTCGTTGCTGCTGTGACTTCGTGCTTATTATTTTCAACATGTTGATGGAGAGTTTATCAAATAGTTCTTCCCGTCTCTCCCTGGCCCTGCGATAGGCTGATGCTTCCTTCATTTCGACTAGTGTGTATAAGTCCATAATCCCGCCGCTAGCCACCAATTGTTGGGTTTCGGTATACACAATTTGCTGAGTTCCGTACACAAGAAAAGTCAGACTAATAGATATACATTTAAGAAGAGGCTTATTATTCATCATCAACTGAGTAGAACCATACAACTGACATACAACTGACCATGTGGCTTTAGGCCCACAGGTTTTATACCGGTCAAGGATAAGGGTGGTGTGCACAAACTACTGGGGTAAAAAGGTACCAAGTGCAAATGGCCTAAGGGAAATCTTATATCATGAGATTGGGTTGCTAAAGACAGTGCCCTAGATTTGATTACCAAAAATCCCCATACCCAGGATCCCAACAATATTATGTCAAGATAATTTTAGTTGGTTTCTACTCATTCCCAAAAAAAGTTTTCTTGAAAGCTTAAGGCATATATTGGAGGGTTGGAGGGCGCATGACCTAGCAGTGTTTGCACTCAAATATTGAGGCAAATAAAGCTGACACACAAGAGAAATGGTATGGTTTTATACAGGAGATCCCAAAGCTTGATAAAAGGAGTGTATCCCATGTGCATAATGTTTCTCGGGTTTGGAGAAAACGCCCTATCTATCTATAAACAGGCTTTACCTGGATGACGTATCCCGAAATAAGCCTGAAATCTGCAGGTTGTGGTAAGCCATTGATGAGTACTGTACCAGACAGTCCTTGTTTGTCTTTCCTACCTGCAAGGACATCTAATAACCTGAAAAACAAAGTCAATAAATAAAATATACTATAAAAATTGTTCGGATTCAGTTGAAATGATGTAACTGTAAACATTTAATACCCTAACCCTAAAATTGAGTAACCATTTCACTCTATATGGCATAACATCACTTTTCACTGATGATAAAAAAGAGACCCCACCTGTTGATTGGCCCTTAATGGCGGAAAACTTTGACACCAATGTATGCTAAAAAAACATCCTTTCACCATTTTTATCACAGAATCGAATAAACCCCCTCAGGTAATATATTAAGGTACTCAGTCATCACTATCACTAACGAATATCACACAATAAACATGTAGCCTAAGATGTAATGTAAGTTGTACTTTTAAAATCATTGTAAAGCGCTTCTTCATACTTATGCTAAGGCGCTATAGTTAGACAATGAAGGCAATTCAGTCGAGTGTGAATGACTACATAAATAAAGAGCCAAAATCAAGATAAAAACCTAAAATTTGGAAAGCTCCTGTGGAGAGCAAGTATGTGAAAAATGGGGAAAAAGCACCCCCCCCCCCTGCACACACTATTATTCCAACAGCAAAATCAGATTACAAGCAGAACTTACATATCTGCACAAGTTCTGAAAGAATTCTTGGATTTGATTTGGGATTTGGTTTGGTAATCATATTACCCTCTTAAGAGTTTACCACATTCAATTTTATACTTCTAAGCATTTTGGTATCAAAATTCATGCAAAATGAAGTTTTACCTATAAACCACATGCATGTAAACTACATAATGTGACATGATCAAGGGGAATGAGTAGCATGATGACCCTCGTTGAAAATGAGTTTTACATATGTTAATAAAGAGTACATTTAGAGCTTTCAGAAACAGAAAACCCGATGTTGATACTGTAGTGTACGTAATACGACTTTTCTTTGCAAAGTGATGTCAATTTATCAATCACTGAAAACAATATAAAACAAAAGAATTTTAACACTTTCTTTGCCAATATCTCAAAACCAATATTAGCGACATCCGACTCATTCCTGGTGATTGTGTCACATAATTATGAGGTACACCCCTGTCTAAGATTAGGTGATACTAGCATTTTATGTATAATCTGTAATGGGCTATACTTACGATGTCTTTCCACCACCAGTTGGGCCCATGATTGCATTCATTCCAGGCCCAAACACTCCACTGCAGAAAGAAATATAAATATCAATGTAAATATCAATATAAATTTAGAAAGAAATAAAGATATTTCTTTCATCTTTATTTGATAATTATGGCTCTGAAGATGACAGGAAATACATTTGCAATATCATCAGAATGCATTATCCTCAACATATCATTGAGCCCAAATTGTTCTAGCCTAATAAACAAAAATGTTCAAAAAGTATTTTCAAGCACTTTTTAAAAACTTGATTGAATTTGCCATTATTACTTTACATATAGGTGTAACTAACTAAAGGATTGGGGTTGAAGTCAGTAGGGTATTAGATTGGGGCAGATTGCCATCCACCCACCCCACCCCCACCCGATGACTTTCAACAGGCATCTTCTTTTTGGTTTATTTAACAAAAACAACAAAATTCACCTTGATTACGGACATTAAAACGATATAAATGTCAAAACTTTTGTATGATTTGGGCACCAATTGTCCCAGGAAAGTCTTTTTGAAGCAGGCCAGCTCGAAGAATTACAACCCTTCTTAAAAATGGCTTGGCGGCGCCCACTGGTGTGGCGCAAAATATCTCTATATCTTATACCACAACTGACCAATGATACAACACAGAAGGTTTCATCTTCAGAAACAGAACAATGTTTTTCCATTCAGAAAAACAAGTCGAATATTTAAGGGATCTGGAATGAGCGTTTTGAGCGTTTCGACAGTATTTTTTATGGAACATGAGAGCACCTCAGGCGTGTCGAATTGCATTCTGAATCTGAAGCATGTCTTTCTGATATCAAATAATTTTCATTTTTGAAAATTACGATATAATCTAAATTTTATGACAAATTATAAAAATTTGATATTTTTCAAATTTTGATATATAACAGTCCTCGAAGTAAATTTTATAAATCTAATGATATATTCTTAAAGTGTATGTAGCTGGGAGGAAAAGCCGACGATCAATTGAAAATTTTGAGCTTTCATATTGAAGATATGAATTTTTTTCCCAAAAGACCTATTTTTTTGTTGGTGTTTTGGGAAAAAAATCCATATCTTCAATACGAAATGTCAAAATTTTCAATTGATCGTCGGCTTTTCATCCCACCTACATACCGTTAAGTATAAATCATCAGATTTATAAAGTTTACTTCGAGTACTGTTAAATATTAAAAATATCAATTTTTTATCATTTGCCATAAAATGTGTATTACATTGCGAATTTCAAAAAATCAAAATTATTTGATATCAGAAGGACATTCTTCGTATTCAGAATGCATTCGATATGTCTGATGTGCTCTAATGTCCCACAATAAATACTGTCCAAACGTTCATACCCCATCCCTTAAGTGGATTTGGGATTGATAAGGTAGTGAAACATATGCCATATATTGGCTTAAAAGTTTCAACATGGGGGGAGGGCATGACCACACAAAACATTTTGGTGATCCATCCTGGGAGTGCCTGAGGGTGGTTTCCCCCTCTGTGTCAAGAAATTTTGCAAAAAATATGTAAAAAACACCCATTTTATTACACCCATTTTTTAACTTCATCTGGAATTATTGGGGGGCTGAGCCCCACACCAAAATTATTGAGGGGGCTGTGGCCCTGCAAGCACCCACAGCACCCCCTCCCCCCAGTTCGTAAGCCTATGTATGCATGAGATACTATGTACTTACTTAATATCATTCAAGATGACCTTGTCTTTTTTCTTGAACTTTCCATCACTGACTTTGACTGTATAATGGATGTTGTGGAAGGAAAGACTTCCCCCTGACACGGACCAGGACTTCTTGAAGGATGGTCCATCATAACTCAGTTTGTTCTTCAGACTGGGTGTGTCATCACTATCCAGGGTTCCGTAATGAATGTCGTTAGAAGGTGACAACTTAGTCTGAAAAGAACATTATTTAGAAAATAAATGAAAGATTAGTTTATGGGTGTGTCATCACTATCCAGGGTTCCGTAATGAATGTCGTTAGAAGGTGACAACTTAGTCTGAAAAGAACATTATTTAGAAAATAAATGAAAGATTAGTTTATAAGGCAATAAAAAAAAAGGTTTGTCTCAAAGCTCACAAGAAATTTAAAAACAAATGCGAAATCCGATTTTTTTATTTTTTATTCCCGACTTTTTTTCATGGTATTTTGAGAAAAAAGTCTGATTTTCGCCGATTTTTTCTGGAAAAAACAAAAAAAAATTTTTTTTTTTTTTAAAAAAATTTTCGCATTTGTTTTTTGTCATATCATGGGATTTTACAAATGCGCGCGCAAGCTTTGAGACGAACCTTTTTTTTTGGCCTAAGAACACAATGCGATCAAATAAAAATTCCTTTAAAAAGGAATGGAGCTTTTGTAAGCCCCTCTGAATCATACTCCGGCTGGAACGAATGAGTGGAGCGCCATCTAGGGAAAGCCCCACAAAAGGTTGAGGAAAGTTACCATACCGCGATAAGATAAAGATAATATCAGCCTAATATCGATCATGCGCGCCACTCCCTCTTTATTGGAGAACCGCCCTGCCGATCACGGGTATCGGGCGATCCTCGGCTACGATTGGTCAAGAGTCGCCAGATACCGGATCGATGGTAGGGTGGGGTCGCATATAAGGGGGGAGCGGAGCGAAGATCGTGGCTCTCTCTCTCACTTTTCGTATCAACTTTTCATATTGTAAGATTGTCAGCCAATAAATCATGGATCAATAGGAACCACACATCTGGCCTGATGCTGTCTTGATTTTGTCTTCACTATTAACACCATCCGTCGTCTAACATAACCACTAATCTACTAAGAAGAATTACTAAATGAGACCCGTCATAAAACCGACCTAAGGGGTCTTATAACTGGTTCCCACACCAGAATCCACTTTGGAGCCAATTTTCCGGCCATTTTTTTATACAATAATGAACTACAACATCACCGGAGCAGTACAGGGCCTAATAGGCATACAGTCACTGTTAATATTTACCATTTTCATCATAATTGCAATTCTATTCCACAACTACTACCAGGACGTTCAACATCATATGGGCCAGTATCGTCGTATTTAACACAGAAACATTCATACCGCGTTGCATGCAACCAGATGAAAGTTTTCACCGCCATACTCTGTATGCAAGTATTGAAGCAATTTTTACCTTTACCTGACGCAGAAATCTCCGAGGTATCGTTTTTAACGCAGACTTTCTAACTCTATTGCATCACTGCACCGCTGGTACATTTTGATGGTTTATACTGCACTGAGAACTTGCACCTACTGTTCATTCATGGCCAGGACCTTGATGCGTACGTTGGACACTTGTATTACCATGGATTTAGTTAGGCCATAACATGCTGAACTTGGGTAACACTTGATGAGTAAATCCAGACGTGCCTAATTTTAACTCTTTCAGCACTCAGATTGTGTTCTTGGAAATCCACCACGTTTGTATGACAGGACTTTGTGATCTTTCGCGCCAATCTACACATTAGACATAGTGTTGGACGTCGTGCCGTTTTTCGCCTATACAGAAGAAATCACCGTGAATTAAAGTTTTAACTTCAACGCTACACTATTTTTCGCTCACCTGGAATATTTTCACTAGTCCGACTAGCGTCTTCAGCCGATGGTGATGCTGTGATGATATCTCGTCTACAAAGTTTTATTGCATTTCTCGAGGAACGTGACAAACTTTGGCGATTCTATTTCAGGACGAACTTTTGCGATCCCATTTTACGTGACAAACTTTTGCGATTCTATTTTCAGGACGAACTTTTGCCATCCCATTTTCCGTGACAAACTTTTGCGATTCTATTTTCAGGACGAACTTTGGGTGATCCCATTTTCCGTGACAAACTTTTGCGATTCCATTTTGCGGTTCAAGACCTTTCCTTTTATCTTCTCCGAAACAGACATTTGCATTGTGTTTCATGGCACCTTGGATGCAGGTAGCTCCACTTCGGTCCACTTGAACTTTTGCGTTTCTTTTAAGAATTGACTTTTGACTTTTTCGTATAGGACTCTTCGCGACATTATCGCGGCTCTGTCAAACATATCTTCCTTCGTATGGATACGCCTCAACGGATGGTAAGATGGTCAAAGTTGAGTGTGTTTATTATATTTTAATTTATTGTGCTTTGTGTACCTCGTTTCACACGGAATGTTCTTGTATCAGGTATGTCATAAATATGATTATTGTTTCCTGGGTTCTTTTGATCTTTACCTGTGGACAGGATATTTTCTTTGGGCCATGGTGGTCCCGGTGTAGAGCATTTGATAAATCTCCAACCATGCAAAGGTCATTAAGGAGGGGGTAAATTTAAACGAGTTTAAACAAAAGACAAAAACAAAAATCACAAAATTCAGGATCCGAAAGATCGGTAAATAGCTTGACACTTTATAATAGGCCTAAAAACCCGAATATACTGTCCATGCTACTAGCCAGTACAAAGAGACCCTACATTTTGGTTTGAGACGAGGTACCAATTCATGAAATGTTTTTTGGTTTTTTATCAGTATTGTATGTGTTGTTCTGAGAAACGAAATTGATAATTGATGTAATTGATTCTGTTATAGACATAAGTCTCCAAGTTATATGATGGGGGCTGTGAGTAATAATATGCATGGTCGATAAAGGGGTTCTGAAAACATAAATATATAATTAGCACATCCATATTTTTTTTTAAATATTATTATTATCCGAAGCAATTACTGATGGGTAACGAGACTCGATATACGGGGATCGGCAACTTGGTTTCCATTTGCATGTTGATGTATATTTTCTTTGAACTATATTTGCGCACTTAAGTCGCTCTATTTTCCTTGTTTTGGTAATTGGGTTGAAATATATTCACCGCTATTATTGATATTGTTGAGGTCGTAAGTGGATAACGGGTTTACCGACTGAATATATGTTTATGTAAGGGTTAGGTGGACAAATGTCGTTGTTTACAGAAATTTGGACATAATGGGAAGTGGTTTAACAGTCAACTAATTCAGGCATATTAAAGTTTCATTGCTCGACACTTCAAGATACTTCTTTACAGATCGTTGTCGGGTAGTGAATTTTAGAACAAGTAACAATTGTTCCCCAATTCAAAAGGGCTATACACATAATTCATGTCGGAACATACATGTATTTCAGGCATATTTCGTTTTATTTCTTTATCTCACAAATATATGTCTCCTTAACTCGTCGGAGAGTTGGTGGGACATATAGGTATAAGCCTATCTCATGCATATCGACTTCATCATCCTCAACATTTGATCCTTCCATTACAAGTACACCGGTGAGAGGGGAATTGACCCCCTCCCGTACGGGGCGTAGACGGTTTCGACCCCTGAAATTGATTGATTTTATAACATATGAACGAGAGTATGCATAGGGTACTTCTGATATCAAATTCTTATAAAGATATTGCAACGCAATATGAGTATACATCATGCAAATACATATAGGTTGCATAACTGTTTTGTTTCCCAGGCGTTACACCTCGGCGGACAACGTCAAATTTTCCCCCTTAGTGATAAGGCAACAGCGATTTCACCCAAGTGAACAACCCCGCTGTTGTTGTTGGTTTTTTTAGGATATATATTACAAATGAATAATCGAAAGTTACCCCCAAAATATTAACTATCGGACATAGTGGGACCGGAGTGTTGACACCAGGTTTTCCAAAAAATTGCTATGTTCAATTATGAAACGGGCTTTACTACCGGCTGTAGTATTAGCCGCTATTAATCGCTAATATTGTAATAACTTTATTTAATCGTATATATTCGACGGATGTTCATTTTCATTAGTATAGTTCAATTGTGGGTCTCCCGGGTTCTAAACACAAATTATTATCGTTATTATATCACTAATATATATACCTACTAGCATATCAAACTGTATAGGCCTACCGCGCACACATAATATATACAGATGTGCGTGCTGTCACGGGAAATTCAGTCACCAATTATACAAATACACTGGCTACCATCATCAATGGGGATAGCCCTCCTATTCTATTTTTATACTGAAATGGGCTCAGGAGCGGCGAGACACCGGTCGCTGCCGCGCCTGCTTTGACAGGCCAGGCAAGTACAGGACCACAAGCTTCCTGGACTTGCCTGATTAGACATAATTAGCATCTTGCATGCAAAGAACAAGCAACAATACAAACATAACGATATATAAACACTCAATCATGGGGGCATGCAGTATAATCTAGACTGTAAGTTTAGGCCGTTGGAGTTTGCCCATCTAATATTAGCGTGATTAGTAGGCCTATTATTTTATTCCCAATTTTTCTATAAAGTACACATTTAGGGTGTAATAAGTAACAGACCTTACATGGTATTTGACTTTCCTATTCTGATAGGCCTACTTGACTTTTCTTTTAGCCTAGGCGATATAAATTCTGTTTATATTTGTAGCTTTAAAGCAACACGATAGGCTCTACGGCTTTCTGGTTATCAATTATTTCATAATATTAAAAAAAAAAAAGAAGAAAAAAAAAGAAGGAGGGATCAACACAGTCTATCACGAGTTTCTAACGGTATATCAGTCGATAGCTGAATTTTGGAGAACACTACAATCATTTCACATTTTGCGTACATATTAGTTCAAATTGGCAAACTTTATCATTTCGCCATTTGTTAAGTCAGGATTGCGCATACCGGTACAGTAATACTGTCGTCAGGATGTAGCAACTTACCTCAAACCTTTTCAATTTTGTTGTATGGTATAGGCAAATACTATATCATAAAATGAATAGCGCAGAGTATAGCCTACTTATTGCAGGTTGCAAAGGTCATTTGGTATATATATTTCGCTAAGGAATATGCAGGATGGCCTCGATTTTATTCTTAAGTGTTTACAAGTGTCAGATCTGCCCAAAGTCATAACGGTATTTCTATTTTATTTTGGCACCAAAGGTGCGTTTGGAGGGGGTGAGCAGCCCCCACCGTTTGAACCTCCTCTGCATTTTATAAGCGTCCTCTTTTCCTTCAGTGGTCGTTGGAGACCAATGAGGAGTTATAACTTGTAAAGCGATATGGACAGTAGTATGTGATCAGTCGGGTTGGTACGGGTACTACTCTCAATATTGCGTAACTCAAGGAAATTTGAAATCGACACGAACATGACTCTTTCACAAAACACCAGACGGGTGTTCGGGAATCCCCGCCCGTGCTCACAGACTGAGGCGCATGTCCCAGATCAAAACGGAAAATCCCCTAAATTTATCAGCTCCAGGAAAGTTGCGGAGGGTACTTCCGGGTAAAATATTGAACACGGATCCGGCCCGCGGCCCTCGTTTCCCGGCAGCCCATAATTTTCTGGCATTCGATTTTTGTGCGATCACACCCTTCCCTTTTACTTCTCGACATGGTAGACACGGGTGGAGTGAGAGTCATGTCCGTTTGAATTTGATTACGAGGCTTATATGCTACAATGTTTTGGTATTCGATCATACACACTGGTATGCAAAACCGGTGGCTATGCTGCTTCACATTTATTTTACACTAGCCAATACTTGGCTTAGTTGGTCATCGGGCCCCTAACTTACGAGGCGTGCAAATTCGGTATACCTATCATCTCACCCCATCCCTTATCCCCACCCCTATAAATAAACCCCAGGTTTGATTGGGGCAGGTCAGATCATCATAATAAATCACCCAGGCTGCATTACATTGTAAGGGCAGCCTAGTGCCACAACATGCTAACTGTGACCTATCCTCCTATCTTTCAAGAACTCGCTTTTAGCAGGGTCCATGCGTTTAAGTAAATAATGTTGCTATCATTCTGGGTTTGTTTCACATCGGCCAACGCTAAGAGCACAGCTTTGATCACTATTGAAGGTTTGCGCGCAATGCCATTCACCGTTCCATTATGAGTTAAAACATTCCCCAGTTCCCCCATAACCCCCTTAAACAATAAAAGTGCGAATGGATTTTCGCACCACACCAAAAAAAAAAAAAAAAAAAATTCAGCTATACAAGGGCGACAAGACCAACTTAAATTATGATTGCCTTTTAACTTTGATAGCTTCACAGTGGCCCAAGGTAAGGAAGTCCAACAAATGAGAAGAACAAAAACAAAAAACAAACACACAATTGAAAACAATATCGAGCGTTTAATAACTTGCTTAACGCGTAGGTGGTTTCAGTAAGGTCAATGAAGTAATAAATGTTTTGTCTCCAAGTCTCCAGAATCCTTCATGTCCCATAATGGACGGTGAGTCGGCATTTTTTTGTCAGTCAGTATTACATTCCGTTATATGCATAAAGTAGTTTTAAGATGTTAAAGTTTGTATATATTGTATGTATAATGAGGTGTTGTGGAGTTTCAAGGGTCACACGCAATGTTGCTAACCGCAACTGAGGCGCAAGACAGATTCGTTTTTGGCATTAGTTCGCAATATTTCCATAATTGGGTGCTCGCTAGTGTGGAGCAATGATAAATAAATACAGATCTCCACCTGCCTCGCTACCCGAGTCAGGACTTGAGATGCGTACGACATTTGGGAGGGGGTCACCATGAATTTGGTCAATTACGCAATTTCTAGCTCCAGTAAGCGACACAACGCGTTTTTCAGTTCTGGTGGTCCACGTAATATGTTCAGGACCTTAGAAAAACGCGCGTTTTCCTCGACTGCTTAGTGCACCGACTTGTCAATGTCAAATATCATACTTGGCAATGACGCATAGAGGTTTCCTATTTGAGGCAGTCATCCCTTGAACGTCACAACACCTCAGAGGTGAAGGTAGTAAACTAAGTTTAAAAAAAAAAAAAAAAAACGAGATAACAGTGCTTTCGTAATATATATATATATATTAAAGCAATATATTAATGATGGTTTCATTATAACTTTTTATTATATATTAAAGCATATATTTTTATGGACGGTATTAGATGCTTGTTACTTTCAGTTTCGCATTTTCACGCACATATTCAGGACAGGATTGGTTTTCCAAAATACGGGTAGAATTTGCCTTAAATCTGTGCCTAATGGAGGACTATTTTAGTGCATAATATAAGTTATTGGTCAGGTACTGTTATTATTGCAATCATTTTGTTATTGAAAAGGCCACATAACGAATTAATGCTCATTGTAATGCATCTCTGTTGGTATCATCACACCAGCCACGACGGAAACCCGTTGTTTGGACTGCATACATTACCGATTAAAAGGTTCCAGGGTGTTATTCTACCTTTTCAACTCTCCGGCTCAATCTTTACACCGCTGTGTATCATCAGCGGAGTTTCGATTATTTCACAAATATTATTGTCTCGATAATTACATCCTGCCGACACAATAGCGCCGTCACAGAGACGGCATACACATAATAATTGCCTAGTTAAGAGAGGGCGCTCATTAGCATTCTCGATAAGGGCTCGGAGCAAACAGGTCACGACACGGCGTCGCTCCACGAATAAATTACGGTCAATTATTCATTTCCTCTATTGTTGAGTATCAAATGAGTCGGATACCGAAACCAGTAACAACACCCACCTACAGCTAATTGTATGCAGTCCGGTATTGTTCCCAGTTTCAAGAGGATTCACCAAATTATAAAAGTTGCATATTTAGTATTTTATAATAACAGTTCCTCGACAACGATCCTGGGGAGAGGTAACTGCTACCAGCAGTCACAAATAACAAGTCTTTGTTCCCTATAATTGCATTTTTTTTTCATAAGAGGTGCCCGTACGTATAAGTGATCTCAATTATACTGTTATAAACATAATTATGCCGGGCATGCTAGTCATTTAATAACGCAATAATAAAGTAATAATTGCGGTATTAGGGTATTATCACACGTGTATGTAGGCACAATTGTTTTCCAATTGTCAGTAGTGGCATTTCAATTAATTTACATCGTCAGCTACCGTCCGTTCTGGCAGGCAATTAACTTTTTTATAGAGCGGTACATACAAAATATGTACCACTCCATCCACTTTACGGGCGAATTCCACAAAACAAATTGTTGTTGTTGCCCCCCCCCCCCCAATTTACCAAGCCGGTTCGGTCTAACGATGCTTTCGTTCAGACGTTCACATGATTTTCTTCTCTACTATGATACTTTGATGTTCAAGTCAAATCATCCGACAATGAACTAATTTGAAATGCCGCTACTTCATTTTCATAGTATTATAGCCCATGGCAAACACACGCCCGTTTGGGTGTGCAAAAGGTTAGCTTGTGACGCGTTATCATACGTTCGTAAAGGTCTATTTCTTACTATATTTTGGTACAAGGTAAAGTTATATATTTTTTGGTACAAGATGAAGCTATGCATATTTTAGTACAGGGTAAAGTTATATATTTGTGGTAAAGGGCAATGGTATCTATATATTTTGGTAAAGGGCAAAGGTTATCTATATATGTTGGTAAAGGGCAAAGGTTATCTATATATTTTGGTAAAGGGCAATGTTATATTTTGGGGTGAAGGTTAATGTTATATTTTTGGTAGCACCAAAGGTTCCATGTCTCCACGTGGGGTTTTTCCACGTGGCGTTCCACTCATTACCCCCTTCCATAGTTCCATTCATTGTATTATCAACGCCGGAGCGTTGGTTTTCGGAGGGAGGAAGTATATGTAAGCCCCTCTGAATCATACTCCGGCTGGAACGAATGAGTGGAGCGCCATCTAGGGAAAGCCCCACAAAAGGTTGAGGAAAGTTACCATACCGCGATAAGATAAAGATAATATCAGCCTAATATCGATCATGCGCGCCACTCCCTCTTTATTGGAGAACCGCCCTGCCGATCACGGGTATCGGGCGATCCTCGGCTACGATTGGTCAAGAGTCGCCAGATACCGGATCGATGGTAGGGTGGGGTCGCATATAAGGGGAGCGGAGCGAAGATCGTGGCTCTCTCTCTCACTTTTCGTATCAACTTTTCATATTGTAAGATTGTCAGCCAATAAATCATGGATCAATAGGAACCACACATCTGGCCTGATGCTGTCTTGATTTTGTCTTCACTATTAACACCATCCGTCGTCTAACATAACCACTAATCTACTAAGAAGAATTACTAAATGAGACCCGTCATAAAACCGACCTAAGGGGTCTTATACTTTGATGTGATGTGCTCAATCAGCTTGAAATGTAACCATTTGGATAACATTTACTCTTGAAAACAATTATAACATTAGCATAGTAAACAAAGAATATGCACAGAATATATATTGCAGTGGGAAAGCCAGGTGTAAAATGGTACTGTGTGGGATGCAAATGGATTGGAAAGACGTACCTGGATCATAATTCTATAGAATATTCATATCATGCTGATCACTTGCACTATAAGTATCTTAAATTGTATCTTGTATTACCTGATTGCACACATACACAGGTGATGAGTGCAGCCTGCTTGTAGTGCAGGGCGATATATATTCAAAACTATCATGCATATTTGCATTTGCCTATTTTTAGGCATTGTGCTGAGCCACTGTAGCAGATGCTATGTGGTTGGGGAGGGAAAATATTTTAAAATTTGATTTAATCAAAAAACTTTGATTTAAATTTTAGAAGACTTTTGATTAAAAAAATAAAAATATCAGCAACCCTGAAATGCTCACTTCAAAAGATGATGGTAACTCATCATAACACATCAACACATTCATTTCAATACTTCACCCATAAAGGTATAATGGGATTGTATATAATTCACATCATGGCACATTTATAATGACCACCCATAATCACTGATATGTGACATGTCATGTCAAAAGGAGACACTTTGGGGCAGGATCGCAAATGGAGAAATAGCCAAAAATCTGCCCGAGAGTGATTTTTTCACACATTTGGGTTTGTTGCGAATTTGTGATGTTATTATTGTTAAAAATATTGTCTAATAGTTTCAGACCGGAAAATAACAGGCATCTTGTATTTTTGAGCCATTTTTCAAGGTAATTCATACTCTCAACATTGTCAATAATATTTTTAAAGGCCGATATCTCGATTTCCAATTTTATAATACCATAACTTACGAACTCAATATCTTCGCTTGGGAATGTCCGATTTCATTGGGGGAAAATGGCATCGTGGAGCAAAATATCTCTATATTTAAGATATGTAAAAACCTCAAAATTGATAACCTGCCCAAAAGTGTCTCCTTTTGACATGACACGTCACATATGTGTAACACAATGCTTATACAGGTTAAAATTTAACCTAGCATAAAGTAGAAATAAATGTGTTGAAGTATTTAAAAATGGTCATCCCACATTTATTTGCTGTACATATGATACAGCTGACAATTCAAGTAAATAAAATAATAAAACAATAAATAAATGCCAATAATTCAGTTTTCCCATGCAAATTTATAGGTCTTACTTCATGATGTATTCCTCCATTCATGTGAAGTGGTGGTTTACTTTCATCGTTTGTATCTACCATTGAAGTCTCCTGCTCAGTCACCAGAACTGTGCCATTATGCTCAAAAGCTGGGTTTTCCATATTTCACCAATTCCCAACTTTTACTGTTAATTGAATACGAATTTCGATAATATCGAAATGATATGAATAAATACGATTGTACAATGTAGATCATACCATGCACCAAGAGTTTGTATTAAAAGTTTGCTAGGCCTATTAAATCATCTGATTGTCCTCTTGTTATCCAGCCAGATTTATCCCAATTTGACAAAATTGACAAACAAATAATTCCAAATCAGATTACTGGTATCATCCTGGGTATCCTTTGACTCAAACTATGTTTTGTCCTGATGCATGTATTCCAGATGCAGTCACTGCAGTGATGTGTCTTCAAAATATGGCAGAATTATCTTGTTTTCTATTCAAAATCTTGAATTTGCAGCAAATTTCATTGCAATCAGATTATCAAATCACTGAAATTGATATAAATTCACATCAAACCGAAGAATGAAAATCTTGGATACAGCATCTACAAGTACCGGTCGTGACGGTGACGTGTATGATTCTATTCTGTTATTGACTGAGGATATTCTTATATATTGCAAGACTTGTGATCAAGCATATTTATTGTATCCTGGCAAACAGAAGGCCTATTCACATCATTATTTACTTAATCTCGATAATAAGTTCTGGTTATACACATGAATAAGTTGTCAGTTCATCGGAGATGTAGGTGAACTTTTAAAGGTCACTTTACCTTTTAGCACAATTTATCTTAGTGTGAAGCCTGAATCATACACCACTTCGAGCATGCAAGTTTTTCACAGAGATAAACCTTGTGGCGGAATTTAACAATCCCCGCTATTAGGCAGAAAAAAAGTTGTTGTGTTGCCCAGTCCGCGGCCGGGTCAAAATCACGAAAATCTAGGCCCAGGTATTTTTTGTTTTTTTTAATTTTCAATAAAATTGTTTTTCTTTTTTTTGTTTTTTTTTAATTTTTTTTAAACAAATGATTTTCTCATCATACCCCAAGCCTATTTCTGGATCCCTCACATTCACTAAAAAGATTGTGCCCCAAGCCAGCACTTTAAGTGGATAGTAGGACTAACTCATTGAATCCCAACAACATGGATGTTTAAGGCCCTTCACAAAAGTACCCATTTAATTAATAATCTTAAACAGTAAACTAATAATTAATTGTGAAGGGCCTTAAAATTATTTACTTCAATAAAATATTCATAGGTAGAAAATAAGATAATAAATATGCATCTCTCTTCACTCATGTTACTGTGAAATAGTAGATATGAATGGTTGAGTTGGTAAAAAAAAAACCCAGATTTTAGGCTGGAGGGCAACCTTATGAAAAAAAACCTTTACAAAATATATTCATTTGTTCAACTTGAGGGAATATTCGATAAAATTTTCTGATTGGCATTCACCTCTTTAAACTGTGCAATTTGGTAGTTCACAGTATCTTGCGAATGGTAGTGAGCTTTGGCAAAAATTGCATTGATCATTTCATAGCGAGTATGTACAAGAATTCAAATATCACAGATATACTTTTGTAGGTCCTGTGGTTCTTGAGTTATGTTGTAAAGAGGGCTAAAACAACAACAATTTTGTAAAATTGTACAGAACTCATGAACAACAATAAATCAAGCAAGTTTTCAAAATATATGATTTGTAGAATGAACTTTTGCAAAACATCAAAGTGTTATTTTCAATAATATATTGATTTGGATAATGAAAATCAATTTCTTTTTTGGCTGCTTCGACCCCAAAACCACGTCTACCCTTAATCTACTAAATTGCACAGCAATTGACAGCTCTGTGTGTTGAATGGATATGCCCTAGCTTTCATAAAATTGAAATATCTTGTGATTTAGATAATCAATACATTTTAAAATTTCTGTTAACAATAAAATAACACTGCATTAATTATGAGAATATATGTTAAATTTGATTTAGTGTTTTCTAAAATTCAGCAAAAAATGTATTAAGTTGGGTACAGATGATTTTAAATCACCCTGTACGAACAGTATGAATAAGCCCTTGGCAATATGTCGCCCGAAAAATTTGTGTACGTGAAGTGGAGTATGAATAGGGCCTGATGCAGAATATAAAAGATTAATGTTTCTATCAGGTGTAATACACAAATATATATAGGCAGTGGCGGCGCCAGGCTTATTTTCGGGGGGGGGGGGAAGTTTAGGGGGGGGCAAAATCAACAACTTTTGTGCAAAATTGCCACGAAAAGTGGAATTTTGGGTTTTTACTGGGGTGGCAACAGGGGGTGCATGCAAGATTTCCAACTGGGGCATTTTCCCCCATGCCCCCCCCCCCCACGTGGTGCCGCCACTTTAGATAGGTCTATATATTTTAAGCTATTTTAGAAGGAAAGCAGCAAAATGTAGGTGAGAGTATGCCTTGCATGCATCAGTCAAGATATAGGTGAGAGTGTTAAAATGTCTTGTATGCATGATGGTTGCCATTGATCTATATTATAGCATTATTGTATGTACAGCAAAGGTCACCTTTTATCTCTCGGCATAAATCATCCTGAAAAATGACTATTGGACAAATGCATTGAAGTGTTATATAAGCAATGCATGAAGTAATATATATATCAAGTTGCATCATAAAATCGCAATTAGCTACTAAATCATATTCTAAAGATGTCACAAGTTCTAAGCCCCCCCCCCCCCAAGTTAAGCCCACACCCTAAGACTTTTTTAAATAAATCTTTTTTTTTTTTTTTTTTTTTTTTTTCAAGATGACCACCAATGTGTATAAAATGATACATAAACAAAAATAGGTACCGGGTATGACATACATGTATTTATTTAGAACTTTTTCCAGGGGGGGATGTGCCGCAATTTGCCCGCAAACATAGGCAGCATTTTCAGCCTTTTGGTATATCAATTACCCCTTTTTCTAAGCTATAGTTTGGGTATATGGATGCATGGTCCTTTTTTCAAAATTTCTCAATTTTTTTTCTGAAAATAGCCTAATTTTGCCTTAACCTAATACCCCCTATCAATTTCGTGCCATATGGCACGGAATGGCTTAATATGCATGTAAAAAAATTATTTACACAAATAAAGTTTTATCTTTGGAACAGTTTTGATAATTTATCACTTCTCTATCCACAAAACACCTTTTTTCCTAATATAACTACCATTAACACATCATAAAGTGGTTAAAAATGTTGGAAACCTGCATATTTTAACCATTTTTAGGCCAAATTTTGCCCTAAAATTAGCCCAAAAATGTCCATTAACTTTTAAAATATAGTCCAAAGTAACTCGGATTTCTTTTTATTATATGTAGAAATACGGCAGTGTATTTAAAACTGCATAAAAATGCCACATTGATGTACTCATACACTTCAAAAATGTAAATTAAAATAATTTTTTCATTATATTTGGCTATGAGCTCATTAATTATTCATGAGCTAATTTGCATAAAATTTACATAATTAAATATTAATCTTGTTTTTCTTAAAGCTTAAAGTCCAAGCTTGTCAATGGTATGCCACTTATTGGTTTTTACCCAACCAATAACACTGCAACACAGTAGTTAATATGATACCTCCACACCACTCAAATATACCACTTTTGTGGGGGTAATAGAATAGGGCAGCCAAAATTTTTGAAATTTTGTAAAAACTAACTAAATTCGGCCGAAAATTTTGAATTTTGGTCGATGGGTCCAAATTTCTTGAAAATTGGTATATTGGTGGATCCACTTTTAAATTCTTAGCAGCACACCCTACCAAAGCCAAACTTGAGCACCCCTTGCATCTTTGCACAAGGCCTAAACCCCCTAAACAAGCTAAACATTTCCTTTTGGACAACCTTTACACGCAGGTCCCCCCCCTTTAGTGCCCCCCTCCACAGTTAGCACCTACATCCTGTAAGATGATGCAATCATATCTAACAGACTATATTATATAGGCCCTAAGTACCAGGCCTAAATGTCCGGAGGGGGGGGGGCACTCAAATATGAAAGTGACGTACCTGTGCCCACCAGCGTATGAAACTAGGGGTCTATCGGTTTAGAAATTTTCAGAAAAAAGGGGATCATTCAGTGTTGGCAATGTCAAAAATGGGGTGATTTTGTGTGTGAGCGCCCAAAATTTCACATCACTGACAATCAAAAATAGCTTTTTACTAAATTTACAGTACATAATAGACAAAACTCGTTCATTTTGCTGAAAATGCATGCTTAGCGAGTTGAAATTTCAATTTTGAGGACTAATTGTTCAAAAAAGGGGGTCATTCAGTGTAGCCTGCCGAAAAAAATGGGGTCATTGGGTGTAGGATTTACCAAAAAAAATTTTCATGGGCACATGACATATGTCAATATATGGGAGTGCCCCCTGGCTAAATGTAGGTTAAAAGTGTCAAGTTATAAAAGTCACAGGCAGTAGGCAAACTGCTAGGTTCACAAAATGTAGAGCACTAGGTCATGCATAGCCTGCATGGAGAGATCACACCACTAAATCAGGTTCAACCCTATCTGACTGAAGAAATAACAACCAGTGTTTTTATTCGCTGACCATACCAGGTGCATTTTAATGGGAAAAAGTTTGAAATGAAGGCTGATGTGCCCATTTTTTGGTGATAGTTGTGCTCTGTGGATGTTTTTCTTATCATCCAAGCATAAAATAATAAAAAATATGTGTACATCCGTATCAAAACGATGCACTTGTCGGCTGCTACATGTGTCTCTTTTACATAATAGCTAGGAATAAATACCAGACTCATCTCAAGTGGAGGTCACTTCAAATCATCCCCAAGTCACATGGTTTACGATTACAGAGAACATTCCTTAACCACATGTCTTGGGGATGATTTGTAGTGACCTCCACTTGAGATGAGTCTGGTATTTATTCCTAGCTACTATGTGAAATGAGACACATGTATCAACCGACAAGTGTATCGTTTTGATATGGATGTACACATATTACAATTCTGACATTTTAGGAAGGTTTTTTAGTTCCATGCACCAAATGACGTCACAGCATAGAGGCGCTGAGATGTAGGCTTTGGTATGGTTTACATCATGTTCAATGAACCACTGTGAAAAATCGAGCCACTCAACTACCAAAATAATGGTGGTTTTAGGGTAGAATATGGGAATATATCACAATCTTTTAGAAATTTTTTGTTTTGAATGCCCTAGCACGTTCTAACCATGAGAAAATGATGATTTCTTAGGTACCTCTTAACACATAAAAGAATAGGAACTTGATTTAGTGGTGTGATCCCTAGCGGTTTTGGAGCCTATGGTGAATGATCAGTGTCCGAATTAGAAGGCTATATCACTGACTGGATCCTCTCTAGGTTTTTTTTTTTTTTTTTTTTTGGGTGAGGAGGGGGCAGTCCAAGAGCCCAGGGAGTTCTTAGTGGAAAGGTGAGTATAAGGATGTGCAGTAGATTTGGAACTATTTGGGATACATTTTCAGGATTCACTTTGGGTTGCAATTTTCAGAAAACTGATTAAAGATGGGCATTTTTCCTTCAAAATTTTCTCTAAAAATTTGGAACTGCGCATTCGGTTCTTTTTAGCAAAACTTGAAAGAAATCACCAGAATTGGAGAGCCGTGTTCAATTTGGCAGCGATCAGTCACACATAAATATTAAGTTGTTAAACAGGTATACCAATCAACCATGAACTTTTCCAGGGTTCTGTGAGTGATGCAGGGGGTCTATACATTACCACAGTGAATAATAGTGAGCCCCTGAAGCACAATGTACAGGTTTTCGAAAGTGTAGAGGCTGCTAGGCTGGCAGGTGCTCCACTCAACAATTCCCAAGACTGCTCAGCAACTTGGAAGCCCATAATTTCCCCTACTGAATTCATTCCCACCCACCACTACTTGGTTTTACTTCATGTATCCCTCATCTATCCCCGGATCTATCCTTCACTCTCAAACCCCATTTGCAGGCCTGTAGTCAGGATTTTTTTGGGGTGCTGATTTTGAAAAAGTGGACTTTTTTTCCAAGGGTGGGCAATTCTGTGAAAATTGGACTTTCTTAACCAAATGTAGATCTTTATTGACCAAAAAAGCTTAAAAATCCAATTTTTTGGCTCTCTATGGTTGCAAATTCTTACATTTTTGGATTTTTTGTATACTTTTGCAAATTTGGGGGGCCCATTTGTCAAAATTTGCATCTATTCCAGCCTGGGATTCCAGCTCTATGTGACATACACTGGAGTTGGAACAGATAAAATAATTACATGTTAAAGCCATATTATAACATTTCTGTAAAAATAGATTGGTATTTATTTTCCACAAAATGTTAGCTTTTACTGTCAGATATATCCCTTTTAATTTTGAGCCGACTAAGTGAGGTAAAGCGAGAAAATTGGAATTTACTACTAGCGCCCATGCATGTTACTCCCGCGGTTGTAATACTGGCACGATCCTCTGGGTGGGTGTGGGGGGTGTGTATGTGTATCCCTTGACGCGCGTGTAACGTACTGTGCATACGTGTTTCGACTAATATTTCCATCGTATGAATGAAACAACGGTTCCATCGTTTTATTCAAAATCTTGGATTTTGACAAAACTACAGCAAGTATCTTTATTGACTAAAGTACATTACCATCGTGTAAAAACCAGAATTTAAATTTTTTGGGGGGGCATTCTCCTCAGCAAATGTTATAATATGGCTTTAAACCAATAGTGACATCAAAATCAGGATATCTTGACCACCTCTGAATCTTAGCGCCATGCAGTGGCGGCAATATGGGAGGGAGGGGGGCATTTGTTCCCAAAAATATTTTTCTTGACACACCCCCCACTTTTTACAGCAATTAATTTTACACAAAATTTGTTTCTTCTACAATTCATTTCCCCCCATGCTCCCCCCCCCCACTGAAAACAGCTGCCTTACCTTTTCGTGTTTCTGTGACATGGTGGTACCGATGGATGCTAAGAAACATTAATATCCTCCACACAACGCCATACACATTTGTAGCACAGATGACACAGCTGATATGAAACAATTAGATTAAAGTTTCACTTGTAATAATAATAGCAGGCCCCTTTATTTCTCCTGAAACAATATGTCATATTATAATAAAAGATAATTAGGCATAGGCAATTTTAAATATCCTGCACACAAAACGTATCTGTGCACATAAAACAAGAGTAATATCTCAAAGACACTATCATGACTGTGACTCTGTCTGTCTGTGACTCTGTCTGATCCGCCTATTTTCTCAGAGACTGTGGGTCGCACATTCCTCAAACTTGGTAGGTGGGTGCAGCTTGGTATGAGGAAGAACGAGTTTATATTTTTTAAGATCAAAGGTCAAGGACAGGGTCAAGTTCAATTGAAGTCTAATTTCAAACACTTTAAATGGCAAATCTAGCCACGCCATTGAGTTAACCTTGGACTATCAAACAAAAGTTTCCACGGTGACCTTTTCCTCAGACCTACGGTTAAGAGGTCATAGGTCAAGAAAGGTAAAAATTTCAAATTGCCCCTATGGAGCTCAAACTTGGTGGGTGGGTGGACCTTGGAATAACAAATAAAAGTTTCCATGGTGACCTTTTCGTCATACTTACGGTTACGAGGTCATAGGTCAAGTAAGGTAAAAATTCAAATTGCCTGGAGCTCAAACTTGGTGGGTGGGTGGACCTTGGACTAACAAATAAAAGTTTCCACGGTGACTTTTTCGTCATACTTACGGTTACGAGGTCATAGGTCAAGAAAGGTAAAAATTCAAATTGTCGCTATGGAGCTCAAACTTGGTGGGTGGGTAGACCTTGGACTAACACACAAAAGTTTCCACTGTGACCTTTTTGTAAGACCTACGGTTAAGAGGTCATAGGTCAAAAAACAAAGATTTCCAATTGCTCATGGAGCTCAAACTTGGTGGGTGGGTGTAACTTTGGCCAAGAAAGCTCAGGTTTGCGTTCGTTAGGTCATCCATGGTCAAAGATTTTGAGATCTGCAAAAGCCAATAACCATGACAGCCGAGAACCGCAAAATACGGGTAACCGCCTAGTGACTATTAAAACCTAAATGACCAAAAAAAGCTCAAAAAATAGTCAATAGGGGGATATAGAAGTTTGTTCTGCATATTTTGATACCTCATTCCACAGAGTGTGTTTTTTTTCCAACTTAAACCAATTTGAATGAAAAAGGAGAGCATTTGACTTCAACGATCCGATAGTAGGATACAAGACGTAGACCAGGGGCGGCGCCACAGGGGGGGGGGGCAATTGCCCCCTATGATTTTCAAAAAAAAAAAGAGGTAAAAGGAGAGAGAAAGGAGAGAGAAAAGGGAGGGGGGAGAAAGGGAGGAGGGAGAAGAAGAAAAGGAGCCATTCCCCTTCCTGGCCATAAACTCCCCCTTCGGACATCTTGCCCCTTGTGGAATGCTGACCTACGCAGTTTTAAAGTTGTTGGTTTTTATATTTTGGGCCCATTTTCGGCGAATTTCCCCCATAAAATGAGTTGCCTTTTCTCCCAAATATTTTGGAAAAATCCTGGCTACATCACTGTCCTGACGCAACAACACACGGAAGTCGTGTGTCATCAGTGCCAGCAATTAGGCCTAATCATTATAAATAAGTTTACTTTCAGTCCGATATCACACATTTTTACGGGCTTTCATCACATTGTATATCCAAAACCTATACTAGAACGCCTCTCTCAGATAGTGTAAAAATTATGCACCAATATAAATAAGCAATTGGCTTCATTATGGCCAGGGGAGTAGCCAGGATTCATTGGGGGCTGATTTTGAAAAGGTGGACCTGTTTTGGACTTTTTCCTAAAATTTTGACCAAGAAAGCATAAAGAACCCAATTTTGGCCTTTTCTGACTGAAAAAGCATTAAAAAACCTGTTTTTTTTCCAGCTCGCTACGCTCGCAAAGTGGACCTTTTCGCGCGACTTTATTTAACTTTTCCACCATATTTCACCAGTTTTATCTTCAATATCGCAAATTTTCAAGCACTTCGTGCAAATTTGTACCATGAACTTATTCTGTTGCCAAAAGGTGTTGGATTTACTACGTAATTGAGTAGGTCCATGCCTAAAACCAGCGGGCCGTAATTAGTCGCGCCAGTGAATGAAATCGATAAAAATATGCGGTTAGAAAATAAATAAATAACCCCCAAAAGGTGAAAATGTTGCATCAAATGGCTTCATTTGTGCTTTCACTTTGAAAATTTTTCAGACACCCCCCTGCGTCGCGCGCTTCAGCGCTATCGCGCTGCATAACAAATTTCACAAAATGTTTGCCCCCCCCTATCAAAATACCCTGGCGCTGCCCCTGATGTAGACTAAAAAGGTCTTGTAATGCATGCGCTGTAGTGTTCTTGAAATCATCTAAAAACTCTTAATTCGCTAGTATCGTTTCAGGCTGTACGAGTACCTGCAAGATATTTTTGTACATAAACAATATGTTTCCAGTGACATAAAAATCTCAACTTTTTTGGAGAAAAGTGGGGGGATTATGCTGTGGATCACGAAATGCCCTTTTAAATCAGAACCATGACCATCAATAGTTTCAATGTTGAGCAGGGGAGAGCGGGGAGTGTTCGCCCTAGGGGCAGGTTCGTCCACCCCTTGTTTCTCATACGGCTATCGGGGAATTTGGTGATGGCAAAATTAGGTGACATAGGTCATTATAAACTTCTCATATTAGCTACGTAACATATAGGGACGTGTTCATCGAACTACAGCCAAAACAAAAAAATTACATCAAAACGTAATGTTTTCTTGCATTAATAATGTTGTATTATCATTGATACATAAATCCGGGACATAAATACAGATGGTTTTAATGGAAATCTGTATTGGGAACATATGGGATAATGGATTATAAACTCCTTATTCAATTTGTATTTTCCATACCATGAAGAAAATACAAAAATGTGCACAAGGGGCACGTCATTTCAAACTTATTCATTGCATTTCCCAGTACACAGCCAACTCCATGGCCCAGTGCACAGAGAAATCATGGTTGGGCGCGCTATGGTTTTCCTATGGAACATCTGACATGACACTTTCATATTCGTCCAAATAACAACTTAACATAAATAAAATTAAAGGTTACAGGGTATTTGTGAATTTAGAATGTCTCTTCTTCCTGATTCTGCAAAAAAAATAAAAAAATATTATTTAAAACACACGTCATTCTTTCAAATGCTACTTTGCTCAATAAGCCCAAGTCCAACACCTGAAAATCCCGACCATATAGATCATAACTAGAGACAATGAGAAAATGTCAATCAAGCGAGGTAACAGGCAAAAATAATAACTATGAACTGTCAGTCAAATGTACGTCTTTGAATTTTTCATAAAATTTTATTTAAAACACTGTCATCAGACGATTTTGTGTCACATGCTTCTCAGCATCTGGGAAGCTGATCGGGGCGCCAAATGGGCGAGTGTGTAAACACCCAAAGCCAGAGGCTCGTGTAGTAGTTTAGCCATGCAGGATTCTGGTGTGAGAGGGCAAAGCCAAATTTTTGATCCTCATTTTTGTCCAACCTTTAGTCATTTTAAAGACACTTTACTCTTTGGCGTCGCCATTTTATCCCTGATATATATATATATATATATTGGGGGGGCTACGCCACTGGGCTCGTGGAAAAACTTGCGAATGCTCAAGGACTCTTTTTTATTTTGTTATACCCAATGACCCCCTTTTTTAAACATCATTTTATACGGATAGGCCTCTACTTCCCGACGCGGTAGGGACATGCCCAACTCATCTAAAATTGATTACAGCCCCATCCCGTATTTTGTACCTGATTTTGTTTAAATTCATCATTAATTGAGTTGCTTATACCATGGAAGTTAAAGTGCCCATGTTTATAGGCCTATACATAAAATAAATCAGTGATCCCAGCGGAAGTGTAAAAAATAAAATTGCGTAGGCCTATAAATTGCTCCAAGAGTCTGTCCAGCGTAGGAATTTTTTAGCCTTTTTTAGAAACATGTTTACAATTGGCTTATGGCCATCACATGCTGACAATACACATAACTGATTGGTTAATCAAAACTAGCAGGGGTCAGGCCTCATCACAAAGTAAACAAATCATTCTGTATAGAAAACTGTGTAGCAGGTGATTTACTTCAGATAAAGTTCAATATAACTACATTGCACAAAACTAAGTCCATTATCTATAGTTAATTGAATGTTTATTGACTCTTGTAATAACCCATGTGTATAAACCTGTATAATATTGACAAAGACAAATATCACTGACCCTGACAAAAGCTAGCAAGAGTTAATAAAAATTCCTTTAAAAAAGGAATGGGACGCCCAATGTGAGCTTGGTCGTGATGTGGTGAATTTCATGGTGTTTAGATTTGGTATTATTATCTCTTGCAAACCCAGTGACACCTCATTATAGATTTTAGACCTGTCGATAGGTTGTAAGAGGGGATAGCCTTTTCCAGGCCATATATAAAAAAAGTTTTGCTACTTTGCAACGCAATAAAAACCTAAATGCAAAATGAGATCCTGTAGGTGGCTTCCGAGGTGGCTTAAAAACTAAATGCAAAATGAGGTTTTAAAAAATATTGTTTTCCATAGTCAAGAAGCAGGTATCATTATTAAGCCTCATATATCACTTATTTATTGTCAAATAAGTGCAGAGTAGGTTAGATATGAATATTAAATGTTAGATCAAAGTAGCTCAAAGTACATGTACTATACACCTGATCCGTGAACTTGTCTTTTTTAAAGACAAATTCTTGTTATGTGGTATCAGTATTACTCATACCACCGTTAATGTCCTAATCCCAAATCACCCCGAAGTTGTAAACATGATACGTTTAAGCTCACTTTGGACCCCTACATTGGCCTGACCCGACCCCAAATTTAGTGACTCCTCAGAAGAAAATGAATGCACTGTATACTCTTGCTAGATGTTTGCATTTAATATGCTATTGTTATGCAATGTTTAAACTTTTTTTGTGATTAGGGTGAACTTACCCCACCATATGGGCGAACCTGCCCCAATATGGGGCAAGTTCGCCACTTTGCAAAACTATTTTGTTTGCTCTATCCTGTTGCTATTGTATTTAGCCTATAGTTCTGGGATTGTGGCCGTATATAAAGACATAGGGCTTTCACATGGGCTAATCAGGTCATCCCTAACCTTAAAATTGACATCGCTAGGCTGGTCAGAAAAATATAGGGCGAACACTCCCCGCTCTCCCCCACTGAACGCTGAAAGGTGTACCAGAATCTAACACCACAATGTCTAGCTACCCTGGCCCTGGTCATTGCTATGGTAGATGGTCATGGACAAGCTTAGTGATACTTTATTCTATGTACAGCTACTTACGATCAGGGTCTGTGGAAAAGTGTTATGGATTACTGCACCTTCACTCCACAATCTGTGACTCCGGCCATTGATGATGGATGTTTCGGGTAAACTTGGTGACTGGTGTTGGACTATTTATTTTTATCAACGCAGACCATTATTATACATGCAACCAAATATTATTTGACACTTTGTCACTACACGGTCAATTGATATGTTCAAGGACAAGAACTCTGTTTGCCTTGTTCCGCTTGATGATATAATAATAAAAGTTTACTGAACTTCATTCAACCCTGGGTGCATTGAACTTGTCACGAGTGAAATAGGGGAGAGCGGGGAGTGTTCGCCCTATTTTTTTCTGACCAGCCTAGCGATGCCAATTTCAAGGTTAGGGATGATCTGATTAGCCCATGTGAAAGCCCTATGTCTTAGCTATACACGGCCACAATCCCAGAACTATAGGCCTTACAATAGCAACAGGATAGAGCAAACAAAAAGTTTTAGTAAAGTGGCGAACTTGCCCCATATTGGGGCAGGTTCGCCCATATGGTGGGGTAAGTTCACCCTAATCATAAAAAAGGTTTAAACATTGCATAACAATATCATATTCAATGCAAACATTTAGCAAGAGTATACTGGGCATTCATTCTCTTCTGGGGAGTCCCTAAATTTGTTGCAGGGGTCGGGTCAGGGTAAAATATAGGGGTCCAAAGTGAGCTTAAACGTATCATGTTTACAACTTCGGGGAGATTATGGATTGGTATATAAATGGTGGTATGAGTAATACGGAGACCACATAACGTTAAAAAACATGCTTTTCAGTGGTTTTACCTTGTTTAATGGTATAATTATCAATATTTTGCATAATACGCTGATGGGGCAGGTCCGCCCTCCAGTTTGGGGTAAGTCCGCCCGGGGAAGATATAGGGCGAACATACCCCATCCTCAAAGGGCGAACGTGCCCCTTGTGCACATATTTGTATTTTCTTCAGGGTATGCAAAATACAAATCGAATAAGGAGTTTATAACTGCATTAAATCTTCGACAAATCCCATATGTTCCCAATACAGATTTCCATTCAAACCATCTGTATTTATGTATCAATGATAATACAACATTATGAATGCAAGAAAAAATTACGTTTTGGTGTAATTTTTTTGTTTTGGCTGCAGTTCAATGAACACGTCCCTATATGTCGCGTAGCTAATGTGAGAAGTTTATAATGACCTATGTCACCTAATTTTGCCATCACCAAATTCCCCGATAGCCGTAGTGCTGAGAAACAAGGGGTGGGCGAACCTGCCCCTAGGGCGAACACTCCCCGCTCTCCCCTACACAGATTGCATTTGATCACAGATTTGCATGCATTTGACTTCCGTAAACATGGATTGAGGGCAGCAGAGAAACCTCTTTCTCGGCTCAGACGGTAATAGGCTACCAGAAGTTGCTGAGTTCAATATACAAAAGAGGAAAAAGGAAAGCTGTTCTCAATCTTCTCATCTAGAAAGAAAGCACATCCTGACTTTGACAATTGTGCCATCATTGCCGGCATTATTTCTAAATGTAAAAGAGTGAAAAACTCACTCCACAAAAGAGTAATTCACTAATTTCACTTATAAGACCTGTGTTTTTAACTTTAACAAAGAAGGACAACATGTTTTTAGAGTTGTCCTTCATTTAACTCCTTGAAAGAAATAAAATTCACTCTTTTAGAGCGGTTTTTCACTCTTTTTAGAATGGTTTTAATTTAAAACTTTTAATTAGTTAAAAAAACACATTTCACTCTTTTTTGAGTGGTCTTTTAAGTGATCACTCTCTTTTACATTATTTTAGAGAGTACAAAAAAAGAGCAACAATCAACATCCATAACAAACAAAATAATAACATTAAAAACAAAAACCTAAATTTTCCAGAGCGATGGGGGATGTGTCCCCCCCCCCCCTCCCTGTGCCCCTTTGACGCAACTCTCTTAAATTGCCCGATTGAATATTCAATCAAAAAGATTGAATTGTCAATCTCGCCGTCCCAAATTAGGGACAAATCGTTTTCGACTGTATATTCAGTCCGGTGATTTGAATTTTTCTAACTTTTTATTTTCAATCAAAAGGAGTGATTCTCAATCTTTTACTGATTAAAGTTAGGGGCAAATATTTTCCGATTGAATTTTTAGTAGAAAAGATTGATTTTCATTGTTTTTCAATCTTTTGCTGTCCCAAATTCGGGACAAATCCTTTCCATTTGAAAAAGAAATTGAAAATGTTCACTCTAAAACAGTTTGAAATCTCATTCCAAACTATACTAGTGGATATTCATACATAGTGGTAGATAAAATCAACACTACACTATTTTTCGCATCACCATCTGCTGAAGACGCTAGTCGGACTAGTGAAGCTTAGTGAAAATGTTCCAGGTGAGCGAAAAATAGTGTCGTGTTGAAGTTAAAACTTTAATTCACTCATTCCAAACATATGTCATTTGGCAGTACATTAGGAGTAACACTTGATTAGATAGTGAAATCAGTCTACAAAGAGAGTTAGAATGAAAACAAAAAACATTTCAATCTATTTAGATTGATTCCTATCATCAGTGGTTAAAAGATTGACATATTTTAATCGGCCAATTTAAGAGAGTACACCATGCCCCCAGCCTCGGTTCAAAATACCAGGACAAAATTGGCCAAAAGTGGCAGTTTGCATATTATAGTTCTTTGATCTTGTGTTATTAAGGTCACATTTGTCCTGGCAAAGGCATCAGCAGGACAATTAAATTGGCCCTCCCCCTGGGTCGGTTGCCTGGGTATGCGGCTTGTTATACACACCGCCACCCCCCAAAAAAAAAATCACAAAAGCATGTATAGGAAGTTGAACAAATTTGGGAAGTTTGTTAAAAAATTCTAGATTAGCAGATATGCGAGGTCTGCTTGTTCTCTGTTGACAAGGGGCTGGACAGTCTTCGGCGAACAACTCTTTTCAGTGCCACTACTTTACTTTTCTCTGTTGACAAGGGGCAGACTTCAATGAAGGGGCTTTTTTCAGAACCACCAAAACTTTTACATTAGCAGATACGAGAGGTATGCTTGTTTTCTGTTGACACAGGGCAGTCTTCAGTGAACAGGCTCTTTTCATAGTTATCAGAAGGCAAGGGCAGCCTACATGTCTTATTCTTAGGCACTTTGTCCTGAAGAAGTCAGAGCTACTCTTGACAAAAGCTTGACAGTTCTAAACTTGTCCAATGGTGAACCGGCTAAAAATCTTACTAAATGTTATGAACTCCCACAGCCTATCCCACAATAAATTCATCAGGATCGGTAGTGTTGACAAAGGCAACAGTGTTTGCTGAAATATACACAAGTGAGTGCATTTTCTGGACCAGATACAACAAACCTTGTTTACTGAGATCTTTAAATACCACTGATATCATCCACTAATATTTTAATACTTATCTTTCTCAAAACACACTGAATGCTGATTACATCATTGAAAAAGCTTTAACACACTGTTTTATAATGCGAAGAAACTGTTTTATTTATCACATTTTTACATTTATGTTTGTAAAAGTGTAGAAATTTCCTTGTCTTCAAGAAAGCACAAAGACTTGTCAGGTTGTACAAATACAACTACATTTGTTTTCTTGTTTTTGCATACAGTGTATTTTGCTTGATTGAAAAAGCTTTAACACACTGTTTTATAATGCTAAGAAACTGTTTTATTTATCACATTTTTACATGTATGTTTGTAAAAGTGTAGAAATTTCCTTGTCTTCAAGAAAGCACAAAGACTTGTCAGGTTTGTTTTCTTGTTTTTGCATACAGTGTATTTTGCTTACCCCCCCCCCCCCATTGGTGAGCCATAAAACAACCTTGTTTTATCATTTTTCTTTCCATTTTGTTACAAGACTGCATACATCACCTTTTGGATACTTTTATTGTATTATACAAAAATATCCTCATATTATGATAGTATTGAGCATAATACATTAGGTCATAAAAAAGGGTTTGTCTCAGGGATTTGTGGTGAAATTTGATTTGTTGCGCAGCCCCACGCAATGGGCCTTTTGTTCCTTTCTTCTTAGTTATCCAATAAAATGTTTAAAAAGCAACAACAACAAAATGGGCCAAAAATGTAATACAAAATGAAAATCCTGCATAGCAAATAGCTTTTTGACCAAATGTTTCTGAGACAAACCTTTCCTATAATATATGGCTTAACTACCATCTACCATAATTATAATAATATAGCAAATTACTTTACATTATGGTATGGTATGGTGCCTTTAGAGTGCACACCAGTAAATACAAGTCTCCTACACCCTGGGAGAAAAACATCAGTGTTTCAAATGAGAAAATGTGCAACACAACTTAATTTAATACATTAGAAAAGGCTTAACACTTAAAACCCAACTATTAGGCCCTGATTCATATTCAATCCTCATTTAGGCCTGGGAAATAGATTGTCTGTGAAAAATGAACAGGATCCGACTTTTTATGACGATTTGGCTAAACTTTCAAAATGTGTTACATTTTAGAAACACCAAGCTATTTGTGAGAAGACGTAAGCTGTATATATAGGCTATAGGGTAATCTAGTCGGCATTTTTCTGGAACAAAATGCCGGACTCCGTATATAATTTCTACAATGGATATCTTCATCTGACCTTCGACTTGCAGAAAGGGTAAGTTTTGAAGAACTGAGTCGCTCTGGAGTCAAGAAATAGATGTTTTCCCGGAGCCTGTTTGTACAGAAAGTCAATGGGGGCTATTTACTGGTGTGCACCCTTTACTGACTTATAACAGTTTAAAAATCTCCCCTATTCTCTACCTAAGAGAGTTGTACAGCATTTTTTGATAACAATAGTGAATAACTTATAAACATACATCTGCCATTATCATTATTGGTGATGTTTTTTAAGATTAAACAAAATAAATTATATACAGCATGATTATATCACTGTACAAAATATACAAACAATATGTTACAATACAATGGAATTAATATTCTTGAATACTTCATAAAATTTCATTGATTTCTGATGACTGTCTATTAGTTGATTCATTGGAGCTCACTTAATGATTGGTTCCCATTTCATATAGTTCAGTTCAGTTTTATTTCATCAAATTCCAACTATACAAATAATTACAATGGTTAGGCTATAATTAGCTTTTACAAACACCAGTTAACATGGTGAAAATGATGGTGATGATGCCACTGAAACACAGTGTGTGTTATTGTGGCACCCTTTACATTATGAGAGGAGGTGACCATTTCATTATTCATTATTTGACATGCTTTCTTACGCATGTCACTGGTATAGGGCACTTGAACCTGGATTACTGGTTGCAGACAACATCTTCAAAGGCACCTTGTAACAAATTGACTTGTTACAATAATTATTTGATTTGATACATGAGAAAGTTTTGATGCAAAGTGCCAATTATGGGCCAAAAAAGGCGTACAATTGCAAATTGACTTACTAGCACAAATTGTCCCAATAAATTCCTTTTTGAAGTAGGAAAACTTGAGATCCAGTGTCTCCAAACCCAATAGCCCAGTATCATGAGCTATCATGTATACGCCTGTGTGGCATGTCAGATCAAATTGATGCACACTGGGAAATTGATCTTCGGGTATAACGAAAGGTCTACCCAGTACTCCTACTAGCCCAAAATAGTTAAGTTTGCATGTTTTGCATATTACTCCTGGGTGTGTGCCCTCCGTAAAATAGGATATACACCACTGTAACCAGTTAAAGAAACACTCCGCAGCCACTCTACAGAGTCAGAATGGGTGAATATCATCCAGTTCATCAGCACTCATAAAAGTCATAAAAAGAACTTTCATTCTGCATTTTCACTAGTATTTCAAGTGTTCTAGATTTCACTCTCCAGAGTTTACTTGAATTTCTTCATGAATCTCAGTCTGAGATATGACAATGTCATGAATGCAATAGCTATGATACCAAGTGCCATTTCATTTTGCCAGAATCCCCAGTATGAGTAGTCAATACCTTGTAGGTCTAGGAAGGCATTGCCCTGTAAGCTGAAAAAGTAAAGAGACAAGAAAATAGAGAACAAGTCACAACCATGTATCAATGGGCTATTCCATTTAAATTCCACACTACCCCTATGGAAGATTTAGCTAAAGTCTTCCACAGAGGGAGTATAAGTTTCAAATATAATAGACAATTGGGTAACTTCCATTTGAAATACTCACTCCACTTGTGAAAGATTTAGGTAAAGCCATAATACAGGGGGAGTATGGGTTTCAAAATGATTAATGCTGACCAATTACATTTTAAAAACATACTCCCCCTGTGGAAGATATTTCCAAAATCTTCCACAGGGGTAGTGTGGATTTTAAATGGAATAGCCCAATGTTTACAGATACATAATAATCCCAGACTTTTAATCCCATTTACTGAAGAAACAAATTCCATACATAGGCAAAATATCTATTTCTCAATCATGAGAGCCAACTTGGGTATGCACAGATATTTGCATCGGGCCTACTACGCAAAGACCACATGCTTGCGATGCAAACACAGCTTTTAAGAATTCACGGTTTTAGAATACGCTTGTTGCTAGGCAAGGTCAAGGTTCGGTCATGTAGGTCGAGCGATTGTGTTATTCCATGAAAACCCTTTGAAAAGTACCCTTTATTCAAAAAGATGTCAACGCCACCGTGTTGAAAATAGACCCCTTTTTTTCTTGGACACACATAGCGAACCATGTGGTGAGTCACACCCCCATTTAAAAGGGCATTTCATGATCCACAGCATCATCCCCCCACTTTTCTCAAAAAAAGTTTAATTCGTTTAGCAAAGATATCAAGAAATTTGAATTTTGTTCTGGTATACTAGAACGAAATTACAACACGTTGTCTATGGAGTACAATACAGTATAATACACATACGAGGGGGTATCCAAAAGTTTTGACATCACCCAGAAGGGAAGGAGCTATATCGATGAAATTTTGTCAGTGTAATCACTGGTCCTTATGTACATTATGGTCTAAAAATGGTCTCATAAGTATGTTTACTTTTTTTACAAGTGGCGCTAGATGGGCAGTAGGCGTATAACCTTTTCATGATAAGATCCTCCACTTTCTTGAGTTTCTTCACTGGCCGCATCATCCGAAAGTGATGGACGTCCACTTCTTGGCTCATCTGTGAGGGACATGTGGCCAGTTTGGAAATTTCTTTTTCAAAAAGCAACAGTGCCATATGATGGGCAATCATCACCGTAGATAGCTTTCATTTCATTATAGATTTTCTGAGCATTGTAGGCCTAACTCTTCAAATGCAGGAACTTAAATCATGCTGCGTGCGTCAATTTTCACCATTTTACAGGTTATACGCCTACTGCCCATCTAGCCACTTGTAAAAAAAAAGTAAACATACTTATGAGACCATTTTTGGACCATAATGTACATAAGGACCAGTGATTACACTGACAAAATTTCATCGATATTCGGATATAGCTCCTTCCCTTCTAGGTGATGTCAAAAACTTTTGGATACCCCCTCGTAATTATGCATAACTCGCACATGCAAAATTGGAATTAACTGAAATTTTGGGATCAAGCTGTTTTCGTGGATATCTACTGAAAAAAGAGGATGCTAGGATCATGAAATACCCCTTTAAATAAACTAGCATACTTTTTTTGGAGTATTAAAGTTGGGGGGATGAGACTGTGGGTCATGAAGTGCCCCTTTAAAGTAAAGAAATTCAATTAGTATAAGTTATCTTACCATTGTGGCCCACATGACATGACAGCGGTGTTATTGTCATTACAGAAAAGTCTGTCTTGAAATTCCAAAGTTGTTGATGCCTGTAAATAAATGATCCGGAAATAATATAAGTAATCAGGTACATCATCTAGCTACTAAAAGATTATAGAATTATTAGAAAAGCATAGTAATAAATGTCACATGTTGAGTCCAACAATGTTAAATATATGCAAAATTTTGAAATTTGGAATTGAATCAAAATACTGGGCTTTACTAGTATGTCCAGTATTTTGATTTAATTACTGGACTTACTAGTAGTAAGTCTGGTATTTTGATTCAATTATAAATTTCATGTTACTACAACTGGATGACTGAGATCATTCATCAATATGCAAAAATTGTTGTGATCAAATAGGCTACTATACTTTGGTTCACTTCAAGTTAGGTAGCGCATGACATCAAATGCTTTTTCACGTTTGCGCCACAAGCGTGTCAACAAACTGCCCTTGTATGTGTGTGTGCACACTCTGCATGATTAACTTCATGCAGGGAGAAAAAAATAAGTAAGAATAATTTACTGGGTGGCCAGTGGGCAAACTGGGTAATTTATTTTTTCCATTTCTTGCCCAAAAATAAGGGAAAATAATTGCCACTCAAGATTTTTAAACCATTTTGAATTTTAGCGCACCAAAAGCTCAAATTTTTGATTGATTTGTGCATCTTTACCGTTTTAAAATATGCTGATGTTTTGTGCATAATTTTGACATTTTTTCTAAAACATTGATTTCTCAGAGTTACTGTTGACTACATTGCATGATTTTTGTGACAAGATAACTCAAAAATCAATCTATCAATCAATCAATAGTCCAAAACACACCATGCACCCACCTGATTGTCATGACCAACCGATCGGTCAGTCAGGTGATCAGTTAATCAATCAATTGATCAATCAATCACAAATCACAAAATTAATCAATCTGAAATATTTGGCAAACTCTTTGGATATACATTATGACAGTATGATAACACTGAAGGAAATACACTGAAAGCCTAATTTCCAATAATCATGACAGATTTTTTTGTCACATTTTCTGATTTTTCTCCATGATTTGAGCTATTTTGATAAAATAGCATATCTTAAAAGATTTGAATATTACCTTGAGGCTGTAGCGTATGATACTGAGATACTCTATCCAAGACAACCAGTCAGGAACGGATTCAATGTTAATAAGAAAACCGCCAAACATCTGAAAACAAAGAAATGCAAAATTCAGGTTTATTTCTAATAATACTCCATTTTCTTTATTTACAGAGAGAGAGTTTCATTATTTATTTCAAATTTTCTCAATTGAAAACGATTTAGACCACTTTTTGATGATTTTTTATATACCAACAAAAAAAAAAGCACAGTGATTTATACTATAGTGTGATATGCACAGACATAACGCCTAGATGTTGATCCACAAGCCTCAGCACACTTTACAGGTTGTCACTGACCACTACGGCCCCACATCATTCCATAAACCATTTATTTTTTAACAACAAATCAGGGACTTTGTTGCTTCAAGAGCGAACAGCGCGCGCACACCCTAGACATTCCACAAATGACCATCGCAACCAGGATCAGCTCCCCGAGTTTCATACAAGTTACACCAAGACAATTAGCAGTAAGTCCCTTGTCCAGGGGAATTTCAAGTTAACTCAAAATTTCCACGAGAACGTACTTGGCACCACCAGGGTTCGATCCCGCAACCTCTTGCACCATAGTTGAACGCCTTATCGATTGAGCTTGCTTGACTGCCATGTCAAGTATGTCAAATTTTCTTGAGTCAATGTTAATGATCATAACATTTCTCACATCTCTATATAGATGATCCTTTTTTTGGAAGAGGGCGAGACTTCTGACCCCTCTTTTGATGATACATCTCTCTGTGAAAGACCATTGATTTTGAATTGCTGGCTGCACATTTCATACCCAGTGGCAAACCCAAGGGGAAGCTTCCCCCCTCCCCCATATGAGAAGTCTCACCCTCTGAAAAAGTGACAATAGCCACTCTCCTAACCAGTAGACACACCCCCACCTTGGTCTAATGCCTAGGCAAGAAAAATTGGCTCGAAATACCAGGATACAATTGATCAAAAGCTGTAATGTGCAACTTCAGGCCCGGTTCTAGGGCACAATTGACCTCATTTGAGCCCATCTTAGCATTAATATGACACATTTTTTTGTGATTTAGTCTCGTTAATGTCATTTTAGTCGCGGGTCAGTGGAACAATTCAGAAAGTTCCCCACTGGCTGGGTGGCCCTGCCCCGGTACACCTCTGTACTCTAGCAGTACTTTCTTTTTGTCTTTTTCCTGAATTTATGCGTACTTACCAACTGTACAATAGTTACTATTGCTATCAATGCAATGGCATTGAAGAAAGACCTGGTGTTTGTCCCAATGAAGAAGAATAAACCACATGCAGCATAGGTGGTAAGAAGCAGATTTAATGTGAAGATTACATAGGTCACTCCATCGTTTCGGAAACCTACAAAAGCAACACAAGTGATACATTCAGTGTGGCCAGCGGGTGGACAGGGTGGATGAATTCCAGGGGCCCTGTCATAATTTGTCACAAACTTTTTAATGACATCTCTATAGGAGATATTCAGGGTACCCATTGATCCTCGGCATTAATCAGTCACATCCGAGGAATTGCTTTTCTTATGGGTCCAATCCTCTTTTAGATGTAATTGGGGCGGACTGGTACAGTTCTCTTTTCAAAACTGATTGTAATATACATTTAGGTGACAAAAAAAATTGCCCCCTACCCCCGAAAAAAAATCCTGGTGCTGCCACTGTGAATTATATTAGATTGTACATACCTATCATCCAGTAGGCAATGGTGCAATACAATATTGTTGGAAGGGTTCTCTGTGGTATGAGATCGGCTAATATCTTGGCAAGGAAATATGCTGATGTCCGGTAGTATCCACTTACTGATTCATGTCTATGTGAAGAAAATGCAAAGGTACATCAACATATTAAATTTTATAACCTATAACACTTGATATTCTTTGACTGGTGGATTGGCAAACAATTTTACTATTTACCCAATACTTCACAGCATGGAGAATAGATGTGGTGCATATGACATATCATACCGTAAATATGGCGGACTACTCATTGTATTCAACAAAAGCATGATTGCAATCTATCGCGACAGTTCATCTCACACACACAACAAATGCACTACGATCAAATAGGTTAATGACAACATTTAAATTGAATGGACTGCACTGCGCCATGATTACGGAGAAGGCCAGGACACTGGTTCAAATCCTTTGTTTGGAGCCAATCAATAATTTCACACACAACCTCTATAGCAGTATTCAGACTTTTTATTGTACGTAAAATATTGTATGTAACATATCTATGTTGTTTAATCTATTGCCATTCCATTTCCAGTAATGTTTAAGTTCTAACGAATGTTTGACAATGTAAAATTGATAATATATTTCTACTAGATATTACATGTAACATATTATCGATTTTTCGTCATCAAACATTCGTTACTAGAACATAAACATTATTGGAAATAGAATGGCAATAGATTAAATAACGTAGATATGTTACATACAATATTGTACGTCTAATACTCGGAGTCTGTGGAGCGCTTTAGTTTTTATGCCAATGATTACAAATAGTACTTACATGAATATAACTTGTTCTCCTATGAATGCATCTACAGCTGCATTGTTTAGCATCATTGTGTTCATGGTTAGGAAGAATAGCGCTCCGGTTCTATAAATAAAATGATGATGCAACAATGAAGTACAGATACAACCTCATACACAGCATTGACAGCAAATACAAAAATATTTTTAAAACATTATAAACATACAGGTGTGTAAGTTCATACGTGCAGGTAGTAAACAAGAAGTAAAAAGATTAAAACTTTCAACTGCACCCACTGAGGAAGGAACCAGTTGGTTCTGAAATATTTGGGAAAATAACCTTGTGAGTGCAGTTGAAAGTTTTAATCTTTTTACTTCTCATTATAAACATGTTTTGGTTTTGATCATTGATAACTACAGTGACTGCAATTAATAACATAGGGTTATATATACAGTTTTAAATGTTTTTGTATAATATTTTTGGCAAATATTTTTTCAGAATATTTTGTAATCACTTTAAGGGGGTACTACACCCCTCAATAAATTTGTGACTATTTTTGCATTTTTCTCAAAAACTAATAACACCTTGGTAACAAAAGTTATGTATATTATAGGGGCAAGGAATCCGATTACTACACTGGAATTTCAGTGACCCAAGACAAGCGGTTCGGCACTTGTGATAGAAAATGAGGTACCGCTAGGATGTACCTCATTTCCTATCATATTTACTGAACCGCTTGTCTTGATTCACTGAAATTTCAGTGTAGTAATTGGATTCCTTGCCCCAATAATATACATAACTTTTGTTACCAGTGTAGTATTAGTTTTTGAGAAAAATGCAAAAATAGTCAAAAATTTACCACAGGGGTGTAGTACCCCCTTAATAAATAACATTATTAACTATATCAACCTTCAGAGTGGAATCACATCTGTGATGGAATAATAAATCTGAAAATCGCAGTGTGTCTTCAAAGCACCTGGATGACCACAATATTTGTAAAATATTGTATGCATGATGGTATATCGCTCATTCTACAAAATCCGGTGCCAATCCACTAAAAAATTGAAAAATAAAAGTTGTTCAAAAAAGACCAGCCTTTTGTGTTTTTAAGAGTAAATATATCACTACTTTCAGATGTAAAAAATTGCCAACACCACTTGCATATTTTTCTTTCAGGAAGTCATGATGTTTTTAACACTAAAACTCAATGTAATGTGAGCTACGTTACCGACTACAAAAAGGGCTGGTTTTACTCAATCCAAGGTCATAAAAAGCAAACTAAAGATCACTTGAGTGAAATGTAAAATAGATTTCACCATTTCATAGAAGTTTTGAAGATGCGTAAAGGAGTGTATAACGTAACTCACAGCAACGTAGTTCACTGGTTTTTAATGTGATTTGCGAACGTTAGAACATTATGTCGGTTAATTATAATATAAATGGGGTTCGACCACTGGTAGCTTTCACATATTATTAGGAACTACATGTAATACATGTGCATACTATAGAATCCTGGTAACGTAGCTCACCAATCTTAACATGGTCGGTCGAAATTTCAATGTTTACAACATTTCTATGCCAAAATGCTACAGCATCACGATTTTTACTGTGATTTTTAAAAACCTATGAGTGTTTCCTTTCAAAAACCGCAAATTACATTGATACCTCTGTTTTACTTCTTTCCAATAACGTGTGTTAAAAAGGAGTAACGTAGCTCACAGCGTTTTGGTGGAAAGTGCAATTTATTTTAGAATTACACAAAGACATTTTAATCACTAAAAATAATGTTGATAAACAATATGATGGTGCGTTATCTAATTAAAAACAACAAATATGTAAAGAAATCGCATTTATTCAAAGAAAATATTCAGGGTTAGATGTGACACTTGAGCTGTGGAAACGCATTTTTAGGGATTTTTGAGCCTTTGCAAGGGTTAATCAGGCTGAAGAAAGCATTTAAAGTATGGAAAACTATATATGTCCGTGTAGATCTTGTTCAGTTCTACCAGAAAAACAACATGTTTGATGCCCTAAATGCTCGACAAAGTTTTTGTGGACCAAAGAATGGAAAAAAGGCTATTGGCACCGGATTTTGTAGAATGAGCGATATGCGTACATTTTGCTGATTGGCATTATTTAACTTGCACCGAGTTACATCAAATCAGTCAAAGTTAATTTAATTTTACCAAGTCAGTCTGATAAAAAAATTATATCAAATGGCTTATTTTTGTGTGATACAAGAATATATTGCACTTGATAAAAGAATATTACTAGACTTGTCTTCAACTTGTGCAATATATTTCTATCTCGTGCAATATGTCTTGTATCACATCAAAGCCTTTTTGAATATCGTATAATTATGTTAGAATGTTTAGCAGCAAGTTTTCAAAAATGTATTCGAATGGCATAATCTTGAATGTGTTACAGGATCATAAAAGGCAGCTAAAAACATTTGGTTGGGTAGATTCCTGGAGGGTGCATGTTAACCCCATATTCTGGACTAATGTGGACCTAATGAGCCCCAAACTGACTGATACAAACTATATATAGGAAATAATTATTTTCAATGGTGGTGTAATTGTATGTGACATGATCTGGTCCATGGGGGCCAAAGGTGGCAAATTTGAAACTGAGATAAAGGTGAAATATATGGAGTAAAAAACAATAAAACACATAAGAAAATAGACATCAAAAAACTTCATAACTTTAGAACCAAGTATATGCTAGACCTTTGGTGTTTTCAGTAAATGATATAGCCTATTGTATATATGTATAATGTAATAATTACAGTAACTCAATTTTCAAAAATGCCTCCTTTGGCCCCCATGGACCGGATCGTGTCATGTAATCTTACCTGTCTTGAACAGCATTTGTGGCACTATCATCAAGTTGCCAAAATATGAGGCCACAAAGGAGAGCGAACATGCATGACAATACGGTCTACAGAAAAAGAAGCAACATGCAACAACATTAAAGCCATAATGTACTCCATCTCTTGATATGATTTGGTTAATTTTGCTCTAATTTTAGATTATTAATCTCTACAAATTATAAATCATTATTTTTGTAAAATTATTTTGACACTTTTCAAAATAAAGTCTTTGGAACTTTTCTGAACAATTTGAATATAAAATAAACCTATTATAATAATATAATATATATAAATGTCAAGCAGAACTTTCTAAATTGGACACCTTGGACAAAAAAAGTTATTTGTAATATTTTGGAATCAGGAATGCGCTATTCCAGAAAATAGATGCACACCCCATATAGCATGTATAGGGGATCGAGTTTTGATTTTCGGACTTTTTGTCCAGTCATGATTGTTGGAAATCTGTCTGAAGGCGACAGGAATCAAACAGAAAAAATTTCACAATCAAAAATCCTCAATATGGGAGGCTCATTTTGACAATGCCATGATTTTTTATTCATTTAATTGCATATCCAAGCTTTTTCAGCAACATTAATAAGTGGAATTTGAACTGATTTCAGAAAACAAACATGGAAATCCATACATTTCTTTTATTGAAAAGTTACTCCTTGTGTACTTATTTTCTGGAATAGCCAAATATACTGTGCCATAGTCCAATATAAAGGACGTTATTTATCTGATGATCATGATCCCCCCATGTCACATCTGCAGAGTCTTAGCTAGAATTCTACAAGTGCCTGTCATTTTCACCAAAACTGCCTGTCCAAAATTTAACCCTGAAAACATAAACAAGACTCTGCCCCTTATAGAGGTTCAGTCAGTTCAAATAGCCATGGCTGTAGCCTTTATTTATTTGTCTGGTCTTGTTTTGAGTTCTCAGAACTTATGCCAGCATAATTTTTTTGAATTTAGCAAGTATGTTGCATGCATAACATGCCAGGAGCAAACTTCCTGTCCAATTTGACAGGTGGCTAGCTAACACTCTGCATGCAACTGTAAAGCACAAGAACGCAATAGCAATGTTCTGGCAATGTAATAGCCTACTGCATTTCTACTTAGAGATAAATTTATCATTTATATTAATGGTATTATTTCGCCTTACCTGTCCGAATGACGTCTTGGGATTACGGATGAAATTTTTAAATGCCCTTCTTCCCACAAAACCAAGCTAAATAGAAAAAGAAAAGAAAAACCAATAAGAAGTTGTCTATAAATTATAATATCATTGAATATACACTAGGCTAAGCACATATGCAGGCCTCATCAATGTGAGGTTGGGTATTTTACAGCAATGAGCACCAACTGGCACCAATCAATTAAATGATCATCATGATTGCAGCAATATTCCATGTTTCAAAACATTTTGTTGTTTTGTTTTTGTAAAGGTTGTCATGGTGGATAACCAAAGAGATGCAGATATGAGCCATAACCTAAAATATAGTTACATAATAAGTCCTGAGTATGTTATGTTATACTGTTAGAACATGTGTCACAAAATGTGGACCATTTTAACAAAGCTTGACATCATTCCATTAAACATGTTAACAGCCTGTATAGCTTGTATTGCACTGATAGCATTGGCAAATGCAGGATTTTACAGGATTTGAAAGGACCCCTTTGCCTCCCCCCTGCAACTGATTATGCAATACAACATCCCTAATCTAATGAGAGTTCATCCTCACTTATCCTCCAGGGGGAAATTTTCCATGATAATACAGTAAAACAGGTAGCAGATATGAATGGTTGTGGAATTAATTGATATTACAATTGCTATAATCCTACCTTCCTCGAATCAGTAAAGTAAAATCAAATTTTCAGATTTTCTCAAAAACTGTTTGAAAAGGTATACACTCTTCCAGTTATAGAATAAGATCTAATATAGCTACGAGGGGTATCCAAAAGTTTTTGACATCACCCAGAAGGAAAAGAGCTATATTGATGAAATTTTGTCAGTGTAATCACTGGTCCTCATGTACATTATGGTCCAAAAATGGTCTCCTAAGTATGTATACTTTCTTTACAGGTGGCGCTAGATGGGCAGTAGGCGCATAACCTGCAAGATGGTGAAAATTGAGGCATGCAGCGTGATTAAGTTCCTGCATTTGGAGGGTTAAGCCTACATTGCTCAAAAAATCTAAGATGAAATGAAAGCTATCTATGGTGATGACTGCCCATCATATGGCACTGTTGCTTTTTGAAAAAGGAATTTCCAAACTGGCCACATGTCCCTCACAGATGAGCCAAGAAGTGGACATCAATCATTTACGGATGATGCGGCCACAGTGAAGAAACTCAAGAAAGTGGAGGATCTTATCATGAAAAGGTTATATGCGCCTACTGCCCATCATAGCGCCACCTGTAAAAAAATAAACATACTTATGAGACCATTTTTTGACCATAATGTACATAAGGACCAGTGATTACACTGACAAAATGTCATCAATATAGCTCTTTTCCTTCTGGGCGATGTAAAAAACTTTTGGATACACCCTCGTATGTGCTACAAGATATGTGTCAGTGTCACAGAATATGGGCCATTTTACTGAGCTTCACACCTCAACAGCCACAGGCATTTGTATGGCATCGATATTGAGTCAAAAGGGAAGTACATGTACCTGTTTCAAAAATGAAGTTTGGTAGGTAACTCTCTGCACATTCACATGATCATCACGATTTGATCCTTCTATAGCAGAATTAACCTCTCTTGTCATATCGGAGTAGTACCTGGACTTTTTGAAGCTGTCTTTCAGAGGTGGTACACGTTGCTTCATTTCGGTGCCTGATTTCTTCCCTTTCTCAACATCTCTGCCTGTTTTGAAGAAAAAAAATAGAAGAGTAAACTGGATGAAAGTGTTCCCTCTCATTATAAGCAAGTATTTGAACATCGATGAGTCCTACCTTGTGCATTATTATTCTGTGATGAATCTGCTATGGCTGCCTGATCAGTCAGAATTAATAGGTAAATTTTCACGGGAAAATTTCCTGGACACGTGACATCCATGGGCGCAGACATATTAGCATTATGGAATGTGACCCCGAGCACAGCGGGTGGTCTTCCAATGTATTTGAATAGGAAGAATTCCTTCTTTGATGCAAAATAGGTAACTTGTTGCAAGTTAATAATATTATGGTTTCCGTAGATAAATATTTTTTTCCGTAGGTAGATATTTTTGAAATTACGTTTTGATGATTTTGTGAAGAAATTAAGATTGTATGATATTTAATAAATTTGCAAGATACGAATTTCTATCGAAATTGCAACCAAGAATACTATTCCAATTCAAAATTACTAAGACTTGAATAGCGAGGTCACCGCCGGGAGTCAGAGATCAGGCTTGAGGTCTCACTTACATTGATACCCATTGGTCATGTGTCCCGGGCACGTGTCCAGAAAAGTTTCCTGTGAAAATATACCCATTAATGTTGACTGCTGATTGTGTAGTAAATAAAAATCGGCTGTATTATCATGCCTATGACAGTGAATAACTAAGGTTATATTTAACATGTTGAATGAGTCTTACCTTGTGCATCATTATTCTGTGAGGAATCTGCTATGGCTGCCTGATTGTGTAGTATAGAATCCAAAAAGAAATCAGCTGGATTATCATGGTCTTCACATACATAGCCTACATAGGATTAGCAAGTAATAAAACAAGTCTTAAGTCTTCTTACGAAAGCAACAAACAATAGAAATACACATGAAAATTATGGGCATTTATATAAAACGCTTGCAAGTTTACTTTGCAACCGGAACCAAGTATGATACGAATCTTAAGGTTTTCTGCAATAGCACACTGGTATTTATCAGTCTGGGCAAATTAACACATCTGGAACTGGAACCAAATCTGTACTTCTCTACCTAATCTGGTACTACCGTCTAGTGAATCCCATAAAGCCTCCTCAATTTAAAAGTTTGCCTCAAAGCTCCCGTGGATTGTGGCGAGTTCCACAACATTGTGAAACCAAACGAAAAAGACTTTTCAGACCATCAATGGCAAGCAAATGCCCATTAATGGAATGGTCTACACCAAAATTGATGAAAATGCACCCCAAAAGACAGGTATAAGGTACATCTCCATACACAACTAAAATAAAACAATCCCTCCCAGATTTGAGAGTCACAAGACTGACTGAAGATTCCCATTATCCCATACTCACCATTTGCTCCAAAATATTCCAATGCTTCAGATGATGGTCCATGATACACTGTGCTGCCTTTAGATAACAGATGAAGTTTGTCAAATAAACGATAAATACTATACCGAGGCTGATGAATTGAAAATATGATGGTGCGCCCTCTTTGGGATAATCTATAAATTGACAAAAGAAATGCCATTTGGTTATTTTAAGGTCATGAAGGTCTTAAATTATAAACAAAGTAAAACCAGTCCATCTCAACACATATCCAGCAAACACTAAATGCTATTGACATCTTTTTACAAAAGGATGGACAAAGTTACCAGAAAATGTTTAAATGTCAGGTTATATAAAGGGTATACAGGCGAGTTATTCAGAGTTATACAGAACTTCAGCAAATTTCTTGGTGAGCTAGAAAGGATAATGAAACATGTAAATATAAATTATTGAAGCTTAAAGGAGGATTTCGTGATCCTAGCATCCTCTTTTTATGACATTTTTCAGTAGATATCCACGAAAAAGGCTTATTTCCAAAATTTCAGTTGATTCCTATTTTGCGTTTGCGAGTTATGCATGATTATGTGTATTAAACTGCTCCATAGACAATGTGTTATAATTTCATTCTGGTGCACCAGAACGAAATTCAAATTTGGCGATATTTTTGCTAAACTAATTAATCTGCAAGAAATATTTGGTACATAAACATTATGTAGCCAGAGGTATCCAGTGGTGTAAAAATCTCAACTTTTTTTTGGGAAAAGTGGGGGATGAGGCTGTGGATCACAGAAATGCCCCTTTAAATTGTCAAATATGGTTTAAATTGGAACAAATTCACACAAAGCGCACCTAAGTTTTCTTTTTTAAAAGCTCAAATGGTCAAATATGAGATTAATTTCGTCAAAATCACATGCACACATGATGCGGGGGCACCCTACCCATATAAAAAGAGTTGTATACACTACTGGTATATGGGTATAATTTTAAAACATCTGCTTTTTGTATTGGGGGTTAAGTCCAATAAAATAAATAATCCTCTTCTTTTGCCTGTTATTATGGTCTAAAATACCACTGTTGTTTCTCTGACAAAAAGCAGTATAATAGCAAAGGTAAAAGCAAATTTTATGCCGAGCTCCACATCCCAATAAATAGTATGCGCAAATTACCATTCTCTGGCTAGGACATATTGTGGTAATGGGGTAAACAGTGTTATAATATATCCCCAGAATCGTAACCATGGTAACTCTAAGCTATATCCCCAGAATCGTAACCATGGTAACTCCAAGCTCCATCCTAGTTTGTTCAGTCTGAATGACGTATACGATTAATGGAAACATGCTGATAGACAGAATAATGAATGTATGTGGGGAATCCCAAGAAGGTCAAGATCCAATGTTATTGTTTCCACATCTCTGTCAGAGTTCTTTTAAAATCTTAACCTTGATTTGAAGTATATTTCTTATTCAACTACATTAAACTATATTTCTCAGTCCAATTTCACCTTTCTTTAAAATAAATTTTTTTTGACCATGTTTACCCCCCGTTCCTTCCATATTGTCATCTTTACACAAAATGATCGAGCATTACAATTATTAGAGCGTATTTGCAAAGTCCCGGTTAATTAATATGCAAAGTTTAAGTCGCAACTAGTGGCGTAAATTTGACATGGGGGGATGGAATTGGAAAAAAATTGGAGTACAGTAAATCCAGCACCTTTTGGCAACAAAATAAGTTTATGGTACAAATGTGTGCGAAGTGCTCGAAAATTTTCTTTCCCCTCTTCTCTTCTCTCCCCCTCCCTTTTCTCTCTTTTCTTCTCTTTTTGTTTTTCAATAGCAATACTTCAGAAATAGGGTATTTAATTTGATGCAAATAATTCCTTAGGGTATCAGACCAAAAGCAAAAGGTGTTATTCAAGGTGTATTTTGTAATTGGACAATTGATAATTACTTGTTTATGGTATGAAAAGCAGTAAATAGGCCCCTACTTTAAACTAATTTATCTTCAATCATGCATGTTTGAGCTTTCAAAACCCCAAAGACCCTGCCAAATTCGCCTAACATTTTCAATCAAAGCCATGATTGGATGTTATAGGTTCATAACCTTTTGAAACGAATAATTTTATAAGTTCCAAATATCCTATTTGCATGTAATCCATTTCCTATGTTTGTTTCCTACGCTTTACTTTTATCAAAATATAAGACTGCATGGATGTTTATTCCAAATTCTTCTCACGGCATCCCATCCCACTCAGGCACTCATCCAAAAAGTCCCTTAAAAAATGTTGTTTAAAAATCCAAATTTTCCCTATAACTTTCACTAGAAATCAATTCCTTCTTTCTCTCTGCCTGTATACCAGAGGGCACACTATATATATTTTTAACTCTCTAAATGTAAAAGAGTGAAAAACTCACTTCCCAAAAAGAGTGATTCACTTATAAGCAGTGTTGGAGGACTCGGGACTCGGACTCGGACTCGAGTCCGGACTCGAGTCCTTTTTTCAAGGACTCGGACTCGGACTTGGACTCGGAAGCTAAGGACTCGGACTCGGACTCTGACTTGGACCCCAAGGACTCGGGGACTCGGCTTCGAGTCCTCCTGGAGTCCGGCAAAATAGGGTCTTTTTAGGTCTTTTATTTTTGTTCATTGTAAACTTCTTCTTATGCTTGATCAATGATCACATGATTAATTTAAGTAATTTTGCATGCAAATAAATTCAGTTTGTAAATAAAAGTACAACCAAAAAGCAAGATTGCTTTCAGTTAGCCTATATCTTAAATTAGTTAAATGGATTTTAATCATAATCGTTTGTTTTGACATGACTGCTTTGTTAGACGCAAGTCTAGAATGTACATAAATAATAATATCCTGGGACACTCAAGTTAAATTTTGGTAGGGGTCGGGTGGGCGGTGCCGAACTTTGGGAACTAAGAACTGATTTGGGGGCAAAATAGGAGCTAATAGGGGCGGGTAATAGGGGCTTGATGAACTGAAATTTCAACATTTTTGTGGAGGTATGTGAACTGAAATTAGGCCAAATTATAGGCTTTATTGGAGCTAACAAATTCAAAATGTTTCCAAATTTGAGCTAAAGAGCTACAATTTAGCGTTAGGCTCAATGAATGATTGTAAATGGGTCTTATGGAACTGCCGGAGAGCCTGAAAAAGGGACCATTGACCGCCGCACATACCCGTACGACCTTTACATATGAGTGTCCCCCACCCCCGGAATAATACTGCATAGGACTACAGCCAGATGCAACACCCCTAAGTTTGGCACCTGAAGTTTGGTAGTGACGTAATATTTTGATTGTCATATTGCATCTTTTGCCTCTTTAAAACACAAGCCTAATAAGTTACTGTGAGCCTGTGATTGTACTCTGTTTCCAAGGTATACATACCTAAGGGGCTGCGTAAAAATTATGACGTCATGGGGAAGGTAAAATTGGGGGTAAGAATTTGTTGGCCGATCGAGAGGGAGGGTGGAAGCAATTTTTGGTAAACCGAGAGGGGGGAACAATCAATTTTTGGCACATATGGGACACCTTTCAAATAAAACGCTCTAAGGCTTAGAAAACAGTACGGAAACCCTTACATTTATATGCAAATTTCCCTGCTCACTGCGCTCGATAATAGTCTCAGATGGAAGTATATAATTTATATACCTCCATGCATAGACCTATAGGCCTATCTAAACCATATAAGGTTTGTAAATTGGGATCCCAAAAAATGGCATGAGCAAAGGGGGGTGCAAAGATTTTTAGCATGCCGGGGGGGAAGCGATTTTAGCAGGCCGAGAGGATAAGCATTTTTGCAATTTCACCCCTCCTTGGGCTCCGCATTATTATTGCACAGCCCCAAAACAATACTAGGCATGCTAGGTGGGACTAGCAAATTATGTATTTACAAGAAAATATTATAGAACTAAAATTCTGGTTAAGTATAGGCCTACGTTGATAAAGAATTGGTGAAAACCCCGGGGCTTGAATTTGATACATAAGGACTCGGACTCGGACTCGGACTCGAACATTGAGGACTCGGACTCGGACTCGGACATAAAAAATTGACAGGGACTTGGACTCGGACTTGGACTCGGACACCAAGGACTCGGACTCGGACGACGAGGACTCGACTACAACACTGCTTATAAGACCACTCAAAAAAGAGTGAAATGTGTTATTTAACTTTAAAACCACTCTAAAATGAGTGAAAACCATTCTAAAAGAGTGAATTTTAACTCTGTCAAGGAGTTAAATGAAGGACAACTCTAAAAATGTGTTGTCCTTCATTTAACTCCTTGAATGAGTTGAAATTCGCTCTATTAGAGTGGTTTTCACTCTTTTTTGAGTGGTTTTAAAGTTAAAAAACACATTTCACTCTTTTTTGAGTGGTTTTGTAAGTGAATCACTCTTTTGGGGAGTGAGTTTTTCACTCTTTTACATTTAGAGACTCCAACCAAACTTGGGTACTTCCCCCAGGGACCCCTGCACACACACAAATAAACACACATTCCTTGCTAAACCCTAACTAAACAGTTAGTCATCCACAAATAATGTGTGTACACTGCTAGGATATTTTGGTTCAACAATATATACTAAGAGATAAACTCTTGAGTTTAGAAAATGTGTTCAAAGCACAAAAATTATATTTTTACAACAAAATAGTACCCGTAGTAGTACTACCAAAGCACAATAACTTTTGAAATTGGGTCAACTTTATAGGGCTACTGTCATGTGTGAAAAGTGCAAGAATGAAATAACATTTTTGCACCAAATTTGTAATCCAAGAGCATATGCAGGGTGTCCCAGAAAAATTACTGAGTGAATAAAATAAAGCCTCCATTCCTCCGCGATACGGAAAACGGGAAAAAATCACGGAAATTGGAATTTGAGCACGGAAAATCGAAAATGAAAAATTCTGAAAAAGTAAGCTTAAAATTGACAGAAAAGTAAGAATTTTCTTGAAAAAATATTTAAAACTATCCAAAAATTTGTCAAACATGAAATAGCTGAACTAAAAAATACAATTTCCAAGCATAACATTAACAACTCACTTTAAATCACCCAATACAACCCCTTGTCTCAGTACATTTGCGCTGTTGATGTTGCATCACATGGTTGGAAAATAACTGGGCCAGGTCGATCATGACAGCTCATGACCGCAAACACTACACTGTACATGTACATTGTACATGTGCTGTACTGGTTTACTGTGCGAGCGTACCGTGCTTTACGTATGACCTCCTCGTGGCGCATATAATTAGCAGTGATATACTTCAATGGCGATGTTGAAGGTCGGCTTCAGTAAGGTAGGACAAATAACTAACAAGTTCATGTTGTCATTTTGCTTTGTAAGGTGTTTTTATAGGGATTTATGAGTAAAACGGAAAATCACGGAAAATGGCAAAATTGCAAAACGGAATTTTGATTTTGTAAAACGGAGAAATGGAGGCTTTAGAATAAAATTGAACGTAACTCGAGAAATAGACATCAGAATCCAAACATTTTAAATGTAGCGCATAGCCTATTTTATTGCGCATCACATATGATAATTTTATTTGATTGACTGGTTGCGAAGAAATTAACGATTACACAATGCACGCATTAATGCAGTTCATTCCAAGTTTGATCAAAAGCGCTTTTTTCATACTCGCTCGCTGCTTCCTAAAGTTTGTTTATCTCATTAAATTTAGTCCAAATTATCTATTTTATAATCCGACGGTGTTATGTTATTCATACTTTCACTGAAGATGATTATCAGTTTGTCCGAGAAAACTTTGATTTCTGTAATTGGAAGCTTCCCATCTTTAATTCTTTAGGTTGTGCAAGTATGTTATATTTTAACTTTCCGAAGAACATTTGAGCCAGGAATGACAATGATCAAGTGCTTACAGCTTGTGTGGTTTTTGAAAGCATGCAACATTAATGTTGAAGTTTTAAAAGATTTAAACTTTGCATTACAATATCTTGGAAATATTCTAACAACATTAATGTGTGTGAGATTTTTTTAAGCCAGCTGGAATAGTTCTGTATGCTACATTTGTATCAACATTAACGCAAACAAATATTTACAAGTACCGAGCATCATCTTACTTGCAAGCTATCATTTTCAATATCGTGTAGGTTTTCAAATTTGAACAAAACCTAATAAAAGTTTTGCAAGAAACATATTTTTTTTAAAGAATGAAAAGGAGTTCACAGAACAAAATATATAGCCCAGTTAACCACTAGTGCGCATTGTGTTGAATGATTTTTCTTTCAAACTTGGAATGAAGTGAATTGACGCATGCGTTATGTAATCGCTCATTTCTCTGCAATCAGTCAAACGATTCCAGTAAAATTGGCGTATTATAAGATGTAGAATGAGATGGGCTACACGCTGATGTTTAGATTTTTGATGTCTATTTCTGGACTTACGTTCAAATTCATTCGCCCAGTATTTTTTTCTGGGACACCCTGTACACTCCTGCTGAAGGTCCACCTGACCGGTGCTTGGATTTATGCACAAAGATCTAGCTTGTTTCAATTTTGATTAATATACAAGACATTTTGATCAGAATTGAACAACTTTTAAGCATTTCAATTCTTAGTTTTTACCTTTTCTACTTTATGTCACACAACCTTTTTAATATCTAACCAACATACACTATGAACCTGCAACCGACTAGAGTACTATTTATAATGACCAAGATTAATGACATACCTGGTATAGAATTGGCCTGAACTAAAAATGCATGCTTGATTGAAGCTGAACTCAAATGAGCAGAAAGAATCCACTGAGCTTATTCTGCATGACAGTGTCAGAATAAAACAAGTTATCAGGTCCCTGGTGCTATTTACACAATGCTTTCCAATCCAGATCGATTTGGATCTAGACTTGCTTTAGGCCCCACGGTTCAGGCTTGGTGAAAAACAAGGTCTACCCTGTGGAACAATATTGCCTCCATCTTGTCCCCCTGTGGGATAATGCCCACTGTGATATTTGAGATTTTGAGGCCTTTTTTTAAATCATTTTTGTCAAATTTTGCTCAGGAAATCCAGTAAAGCCATTTGCACCCTGCAGCCCGCCCTGCGGCCCTCTCTGGAAAAATCTTGGCAACGCCACTGCTACAATAATATTTGTTATTTTACTTTATTATTCCCAAATTTGTTTCTTGAAATAATAAAAATAATAATAGACATAGATGAGAATGGTTATTTTTTTAATATGTCATTCTAGGTTCTGGGAAATAAGTAGGAACATTAGACCTTGAATATGATAGGGATACAATATTTTACAGAGAATCTTGCTTTGTTCCACAACCAACCAGCCAGGTCTATTGGACAGGTGGTGTGGACAAGCAACAATTTCACACCCGATTCACACACAGAGCATTTGATTTTCATGTCAATAGCATTAAGGTTATACGATGTATTGTTGGTCGAAGCAGCAGAAAAAAAGTAGTTCACAGCATCTTGCGAATGGTAGTGAGCTTTAGCAAAAATTGCATTGCTCAATTCATAGCGAGCATGTAGAAGAATTCAAATATCACAGATATACTTTTGTAGGACCTGTGGTTCTTGAGTTATGTCGTACAGAGGGCTGAAACAACAACACTTTTGTAAAAGCGTACATAACTCATTAACAACAATAAATTAAGCAAGTTTTCAAAGTATATGATTTGTAGAATGAACTTTTGCAAAACACCAAAGTGTTATTTTTAATAATATATTGATTCAGATAATGATAATCGATTTTTTTTTTGGCTGCTTTGACCAACAATACCTCGTATACCCTTAAAACCCGCAATATGGTAGCCCAAAGGGTGAATTTTGAAGATTACCCCAACCACTTGTCTATCCTGGGGTCTGTCCATAACAAACCAACAGTTCCACTGAAACCAATGGTTTAAGGTTAAATGCAATTGATTTTCAAGGCTTGGTTCCAGAGGGCGTAAGTTAATAATGGAAACAGCCATGCAGAAAAGAATGAACTCACGCATACAATAGTGTATCAATCTGAACTAGGGCCACGGACAAACCGCGGCTCGTGGGTCCTCCTATGGGTTGCGGGGATAGGGAAGGGGAGCCCATATGATAGGACCATATGGGTTGATGGGGGGGGGGGTGATTGTGGGCAGCCGTTTTCGGCAATTTTCCTTTGGATTTTCTAAATTTTCAATTTTTAAAATTATCCTGGATGATATCTGTCGTGAAATAAATCAATGCTTCTATAGGCTATAATAGGCCTAGTATACTTATTTATACCCTGATTATGCAATATATAGGCCTACAACAATAACTACAACAACAAAACCAACAACCAATATTTTGTTAATCTAATTTGTAAAAATATATTCATATAGGCCGCGCCTATTAGACTAGTATAGCCTAAAAATTCCTGAATTATATAATGAAAAAAAAAAACAGGGCAAAAACAATCAATCGCTGCAGTCAGAAAGAAAAGAAACGAACAAGAAAAAAGAACACAAAGTGAAATAAAAATAAAATAAAATAGATGGAATGGACCACATAGGGACTCGAACACGTACCAAAGTTTTCCAGCTCAAAACTATAGTATTATAGAGTCGAACGTTAGTTCGGCGCGCTAACCGATTGAGCTACTGAGTGACCTGTGAAATCGATTGATCTCAAACTGACTATTATGGAATAGTGCATACCAGGCTCTTATGATAAACAATCTCATCACCGCTGTAAATGTCGGAGGTATCGATGGCGAAAAACCTCGATTTTGCAAAAGTAGCTTAAATTTGGAGTGAAATTCAAATGGGAAAGGAATCGACATACTTTTGAGAAATAATGTAGGGAGTTAGAAATCAAAATTAACGTTCCACTCTCCAGATATCGATAATGTAACATAACAGTGTTTTGTGGTACAAGATTCTCGAAAATTGTTCCCAAAAACGGGCTAATACAATTTAATCGGTACTGTATTTTGTTCTTCCCCATGGCAACATTATTTCTTTGGTCGATTTGTAGTACAATACAAAAAAGGAGAAAACAATCACTCGGCGTGGTTTTATACAGAGCGAATATTTAAAAAAACCTGCATGGAACGTGTTTTTGATCTTGTGAACATGGTGCGTAAAAAATGATTTAAACGAAGGATTTTCAAACGGATTCTAAAAATGTGTATAAACACACAAAAATAATGTTAAGATACATCCATGCACCAACATTTGACTCACTGCGATATTTGATTGCTGAGAAACGCGGTTTTAGAGAACAACTTTATACGTCTTTTATCGTTTTTTTATCGTTTCTTCGTGTAACCTTAAGAGGTGACTTCTTGACTATTTGACCTGGGTCAGTCATGCCCATAAAACGGTGGTTTTTTTTGTTGCCTATGTATACTTAGTAATTTTGGTATGGATCAGGATAGGATGAATTAAACTGGATCAAAACAATACACACTGAAAGACCATCAAAACAAGATTGTGTATAGAAAGGGCATTGGCTCTACCAAACTTCAACTTTATTCAAATATTTCAGTTTGCCACCATTAAGTCAGTTTTGAAAAGACACTATTTTCAGTACAAAACAAAAGGAACTTGACAACTTGCCTGCATGCTCCATACACATGTACGTGCACAAATGCATGTCTCTACCTCCCATTATGGCAAACAGGCAAAATGCACTATATTTGAATTCACACGTACAATTGGTTCAGTTGAATATGAAATATCTCAATATTATGATAACCTGATAACACCTGTACATTGCAATATTGCTTCTGTTTAATGCACATACTAAGAAGAGATCTTTTTCACACTGAAATATGCCATTTGTTTGAAATTCATAACCTCATTAATAAACGCGATGCGTGTGATCCAATCATATTTTTATTTTGTGAAAACGCTTGAACGCATAAATCGAGGTCATTAATATCTCACAATTGACCGCAAAATGCGTAATTGTTCCAATGTCACACACAATTAACTTAGGCCCCTGGGCTTAGGCCCTGTGTGTACTTGGGCCATCCAGTTACACAATCAGAACTTTTTAGGGGGGTGTCAAAGGGGACAAGACAATTTCAAGGGGGGAAGTATAATATCATGGTGGTCAAGTTCAATTTAAAATGCTCTCCATGCTAGCCATAGCCTTCAACATAAAAAGTTTTGAGATATTTTCTCAAAATATCAAGTTCTATCTCAAGAGCCTCTGAACCAATACTATAGGCTTGTTTGTACTCATTTTAATGCATTATTCATGCTGATTCCAAATATGGTCATGAAAATGTACAATTCTGAAATGTTTTTTGTTAAAAAAATTGAAACTTGTTGTCTGCAGTCGCTGCCCGCATGGAGAAAGTTAAGTTCAGAATACCAGGACTTACAAAATGGGGTAGGGTGGTGCAGTGGCGGATCCAGGATTTTTGAAAAGGGGGGGGCACAAACTTTTTAATCATCGGTAGCGGCAGCGCCAGACGTTCTAGCTTGCTTGTGACGAGGGGGGTGTCTGAGGGGGATGTGCCCAAGACATAATTGAAGCCATTTGGTGGACTATTTTTGTGTAAAAGTTTAATTTGAAAAAGCCGAAATTTGCGAAATGACGGTCCAATTGAAGTCATTTGTCGACAAGTTTAAAGTTATTGCTTTAAACATAAAGGGTTATGTGTCCAAAACAGAAGCGAAAAGGTTAACTTCTTTATGCATACATGAGGGGGTGTCTGAGGGGATGTGCCCCTGAGAAGTGAAAACTTTTGCAAAATGAAGACCTAATTGAAGCCATTTGGTGGACCATTTTGGCACTATTATTGCGTTAAGTTTTAATTTGTAAAAGCCGAAAATTTGTGAAATGACGGCCCAATTGAAGTCATTCGTCGACAATTTGTCATTATTAATGTGTAAATTATTGTTTTAAACATAAAGGGTCTGGTGTCCAAAGCAGTAGGCCTTAGTGAAAATGGCAACTTCTCTATGCATATGCAAAGCGGGGATGTTCCCTCCTGAGAAGTTGGAAAAGTTTGGAAAATGAAGGTCCAATTGAAACAAATTGTAATACTATTATTTGAAGTCATTCGTCTACAAATTTTCACTTTTGTGTCAATTATTGCTTGAAGGGCCTGGTGTCCAAAGCAGTAGTGAAAATGGCAAATTCTTTATGCATACGCAGAGGGTGTCTGAGGAGGGGTGTCCCCCTCCCCCGAGAAGTTAGAAAATGTGTGAAAATAAAGGCACATGAATTGAAGCCACTCGTAGACCATTATTCACTATTAGGGCCTACTGTAGGCCTATTTATATTGCTTAAACATGTTAACACATAAAGTGTACGGATGTCCAAAACAGAAGTGAAAACGGTCACCTGTTATCTCCCCTCAGAAGTTGGAAAATTTTGTAAAATGAAGGTCCCATTTAAGTCATTTGGTGCATCATTTATACACTTTTATCATTAACAAAAAAGGCCCCGACTCAATTTGCAAAATCTTAAATATTACACTTGTCCCGGGACTGGTCCCGACGCGACAGACACTTTATTAGGCCTAGCATCCACGGATTGGTGTTGAAGTCAGCATTTTCGCCCTTTCTCTTCTCTCATTTTCCTCATTTTTTTAGCCGTGAAGGGGGCGGGCACGGGTCAGTGTGTCTTTCCACCTGGATCCGCGCCTGGTCCAAAAAAGGAGCCTACTGACTTCTTTATCCATACGCGGAGGGCGGGTGTCTGAGGGAGGATGCACCCCTTCAGAATTTAGAATAAATAAAGGCCGAATTGAAGCCAATTCAGGAAGGGGCACAGTCCGGTGTGCCCCTGCATGGATCCGTCACTGGCATGGGAGGCCGTTGATGTAAAAATGAAAAGCAAAACAGGGAGGAGCGGGGTTTTATTTTATTTTTTCCTACAAAATATTGTAAAAAAAAAAAAAAAAAAAAAATAGGACCCTCGAAAGGGGGGGCACGGGCCGGTGTGCCCATGCCTGGATCCGCGCCTGGGGTGGTGGGATAATGCCTGTGCCTAGCACACTATATAGCACTGCACTTTTCTTTTTTTCAAAGGGCAGGCATGTGAACTTATTTCATAATCAGTGGAATTAATTTCTCCTTAAATACTACATTTTTGACACCATATACTTACTGTGCCATTGTAGACATGACAGACCCTGCAGTACTGGCATCCAATCCTGTAGTAGGCTCATCCAAAAACAGAAATGTTGGTTTGATAATCAATTCCATTCCCACATTAGTTCTCTTCCTCTCTCCACCAGACACACCACGTGAGAAATCACCTCCAATCTATGAATAATGTTACACACAAGCTGATGAATATTGAATCTAGGGCACAATTTTCAATTTTGTTTCACCCACTTATCTACAAAACATAGATTTTAGTAGATACATGGACTTTTTTGAGTTTTTCTACCCTAAAAAACAGCAGAACATATCAGGTGCAAAAAAGAACACATGCAAAACACAGGCAGAGCACATTAAGGGTGTTCAAAATGTAACAGATATAGAACATGTTCTTGGTGTGTTCCAAGTGTGTTCTTGAATGTGTTCTTAGAGTATTCTGATCACACAAACATATCGTGAACACCAAGAACATGTTCTAAATCTGTTACATTTTCATGAACACCTAAAAAATGTGTTCTGCATGTGTTCTCAGACACATCATCATGTTCTGCAGTTTTTGCAGTGTAAGATTTTCACATATTGCAAAGTGCATCATATTTTCTTTTATGACTCTAGTCTACATGGTCTATATCTTCTAAATTATCACAGACTCAATGCTTCATAGCCTGTTTCATCTAAACTGGGAGCCAGTAACTGACAAAGTCTGACCATGGCGACATGCCCTGGAACTTTTGTTCAAGTGGGGAGGCACAGGAAAATGCGACTTTAGGGGAGAGATTTTTTAAATCCTAGAATTGGACATACTTTATCCAAAGATGAAATTTCCTCAATTTTTTTTATTTTGACAGAAAGGAGGGGGCAAAGCTTTAAACTGAGAGGTATACCTCGTGCATCTTGGCACTGCCTCTGATCGGGATCCAGCAATTCCTCTTAAATGTGAAAACGATTTGTTAAATATTGTTGTGGTTTTCTCGTTGTGTTGAACCTCAGTATTACTATAAACTGCCCCTTTGTATTATATCATATGGACCAATGAGGAGAACATTATCATCATTTCGGCAGTGGGAAGTCATTATTGGCATTGACTATGAGTTCCTTTCTGACACAGGGAGGGAGTAACCCCTGGCTCAAAATACCACTTTGACAAAATTATACCACTTTCTTGTGAGCCTGTTAGACCAAAATGACCCATTTTAAACCCATTTTGGTAAATTTTAGCATTATAATAGGGAAGGGGAAACTGGATGACTTGGCAATTGCCCCCCTCCCCCGGTGCATCACTGACTGGGATACTCATAATATGCATGTTTTATAGGCAACAAAAACAAAACAATATATTTAGGCGTAGCGAAGACACCAGTTCATGGTAAATCAACAAACTAAACCACACCAAAATATGCCAATCTAACATACCCTGGTATCAGCACAGTCCTGGAGACCCAACTCAGATATGACATCTTCAACTCGTTGTTCTCTTTCTTTCGTCCCGACTGATGATGGTAGACGTAGAGATGCTGAAAATGTCAGATTCTCGCGAACACTGAGTGTTCCCATGACGATATCATCCTAGAAGGGGGGCCGGGAATTGACAAACGAAACAAACAAAAAGAAGGAAACCAAGCATGAGAAAGGATCAATGATTTGGTGGTCAAATTAATTATTTATGTAGTTATCAATATTAGTTCGGGGGAACTCGTAATTAAAAGACGTTTCTGATATCAAATACGGGTGAGTGATTTCACATACAGGGAGTCTGACGGCGAGCTTTGTTGACAGCTGGGCACTCGATGCAGTACATCGGAACGAAGCTGAGTGTATAAGAATAAACTTTCCTATGTTTAGCAAATATTTACTTGTGCAAAAAGTATCTGTGCAAATTCCGACAAAAGGTCCCAGAAAACACTTATATTGCAAAATCGAGCTGTTTTATGGCCAAAAATGATAAAAATTAAAAATCCCAGAACAGAACCTGGCCTGTGTCGCCCTCTAACCAGAGGTGTAGCCAGCTTTGTTGGTCGGATGGGGCAAAATATAAATTTGACGGGAAAAAAATCCGATTGCATTATTTTGATCAGGTATTTGGTGTAATGTATACTTATATCAGGTTTTCAGAGAGACAGTAAAAAAGGACTTTATATGGGACAATGTGTGCGTGCGTACACTGTAAATCTAATGTGTTTAGGTTCTAAATGTCCAGCTGTAACACTTTTTAAACATATACACACTTTTTAAACATATAAAAGTGTTTAGGAATAACTGAAAATATCGTTTTCCAGATTTTCAAGAAACATCACATATCCAAAGTAAAATCAATATTGTCCCTTTGGTTTACAAGTTATTGCACTTTTGGATTTGTATCTAAACGCATCCTAAACACTTATACCCATCCTAAAAACCATGTTTAGCGTGTGTTTATATTTATATATATATTATGTTAAGATACTGGGTGAACTTTGGTGGAAAACAGGCTCCTTGCCCCTTTTCTTTTCCTTTGCCTTCCCGATTTTCTCTTTCATTTTTCATCAGAGGGGCACTGTTCTCTTGTATTTTGTTGGGGGGGCACTCTGTCCCTCCTGCCCCACCGCTGGCTATGCTACTGCATTTAACTGAACTGAACATCCCATAATATTACATAATGGGCGGAACTCACCGTGTTTTTGATGAGAAAATTCAGGGATCTACAAATATTTAAAAAGTGTGAATAATTATACAAAATTTGGGCGACTCTGATCATATACATGTCATATGGTGGATCCGATTTAATAGCATGTTAATAACACTATTTTGCAAATCAGTCAAAAAGCTATTCCATTGGAAATTCATACACCCTTGATGGAAGACATATATCCCTTATCTTCCACACAGGGGGTGCAGTGTGAATTTCAAATGGGGCTACCTGAATGGGTGACTTTATTTGAAATCTACACTCCTGTGTGGGAGGTTAAGGCCGTGTATTCAATAGGAGTGTATGGATTTCAACTGGAATAGCACAAATGAACAAATAAATAATCTCAGAAACCAGACATGGCAAATTCCAAACCATGATAAAAGTGACTAAAGTTACATTTTTTCTGAAACCTACATACCTGCACAACATATCCTGATATGAGTCTGAAGTTTGATGGTTGAGGTTTACCGTCTATGAGCACTTTACCAGAGAGACCATTTGGATCCTTACGTGCGGCCAGCACATCCAAAAGACTGTCAACAAATATAGTTAAAAACATATTGTTATTGTATAGCCTTTTTCAGGAAAACTTAGCTTGCATGTACAAAGTGGACTTCAACTTGTCTCCAAATCTGAAGTTTTTCTTTCAAAATGTTCACTCAAAAATGATGGACTTTTTGTTGCTATTTCAAAACTGAATTTCCTTTTTGGGCATATTTTAATATGTATATACAAAAAGGTTGACTTTGATAGTGGCGTAGCTAGGGGTTGTGGTGTCCGCAGGGCCGTTCCTAGGGGTTTTGCCGCCCTACTCTCTAAATGTAAAAGAGTGAAAAACCACTCTGAATTTCAGAGTGAATTTAAGTTAGCTCTAAAAGAGTGGGTTTTAGCTCTTAAAGAGTGAAAACAGTACACATATTTCACTCATGATTTCGAGTGAGCCTCACTCGCTCACAGAGAGGCTCAAAATCTCACTCTTTCTTGGAGTGAACTGTCAGCCAATCAGAAGCGCCGAAAATCGGCCGATGTTTGTTGAACTTGTGTGACAAGATGGCGAACAGTGTGTGAATGAATGGTGAAAAGAAAGCGGATTTGATGAAGAAATAGACAGCATACTCAATAGTTTATGTGTAGGTCATAACTCGTAGCAAGTATACACTTGGTCGGGAGACAATGGCGGCAGTAAGCTTAAGTCATATGTGAGCAGTTTGTTACCTTATGTAGGTTACGCCGCATCATGCTTCTCCAGACTGTGGTCTGTAAACATGGTATTTGCCAAGTGTTATGTCCTACACCTAAGTGTACTCACCATTGAACAGTTTGACTATTAGCTTCACTAAATCCATAGTTTTTATCACTCATCCCACACTGAATTCGACACATTGTGTATGTGTTAAGCTTTAGACCAGTTCAACATTCCTAGATCGGGCCCTACCCTAACCTGGGGCCTAGCCTCACAACAATTTAAAGCACATAGTAGCTGTTATGAACTGCTATGATATTCTTGTATATAAAATAGGCCTAAATGAATAAATAAATAAATAAATGCTCTTTTCTGATTCACTCTTTTCTGGAGTGAATTTTTTCACTCTTTCTTGAGAGTGAGCTTCACTCTAAAAGAGTTGTCACTCATACAGCTCTTAGAAGAGTGAGATTTCACTCTTTTGAGTGATTTTCACTCTTTCACATTTAGAGAGTAGTCAAAGCCTATAGCCTGCCGCCCCACCAAATTTAAAGCATACCAAAAAAGTTAAGGGGTGGGTTACCCCTTGAAAACTCATCAGTTTTGACCTATTTGTATTTTTCCTCTCCTTTTTTCTCTTTTTCCGCCTTTTCCCGCTTTTTCCTTTTTCGCTTTTTTTTTTTTCACCCCTCTGCGTTTGCCGCACTAGGCGACCGCCTCACCTGACCTAATGGTTGGAACGGCCCTGGGTGTCCGGGGGAAAGGATAGAGAATGATCCCCCACCATTTCTGAACAAATTTGCACAAAACCACTACTAATAGGTATGTCACAGTGGCTGCACAATAATTCTGTCATACTGTGCACGCATACATAACAGTGAATCAAAAAGCGCGGATCAAAGTTAGCCAATTTTTGAAAACATACATGTCAAAAAACGATTTCCTCGTTATGTTTCATTGATCACAATAATTTGTCTTTTTAATATATGGTAGGTGAAACATTTCCTAAATCACTATCAACTCCACCGAAATTAAACACTGCCTAGTTTAAGAGTTAAGACCTGTTTTATGAATTTTTTTAGATCGTCCATAAATCAATAAATATAGGTCTCTCGAAATAGAGGACCTCGTACCACCGGTCTGAAATACCAGTGTTTGTTATCATGTATTTTTTTTCCTTGGACAATGAGTGAAACACTTCCCTATACCAATTGAAAACTCGGTGCACTTAGTCAATTAACTGCAGTTTCTTTATTCAACATCACAGCAGGTTCATATTTGACAAAATCATGCTGTATGAATAAAACATAAATAAAACATTGAAAAAAGTAAAAATTACATATGCCTAATTAACATAAGAATGGCATAAATATATAATTAGATGTAATTAGCTAATTTGTATAATTAATGACTTTTTGTGTATTTTTTGTTACCAAATGAAAGAACTTTGGGTACTTATGTGTGCAAAAAAAACCGCATCCTCATATCATGTACGGTTCTCTGTTGGCATTATTTTTACATATTAATTAGCTGGACTTAGTAATTTTTTAAGCTTTTATTTGTCTGCAGATTGGTCAAAATGGCTAAAATTGTATATTTGGTGGTTTGATTACATTTATTCGAGGAGAGATTTTTTAATCTTGTTTTCTTTAACGAAGTCCGGAAAGATATGCAATTAATCTGTGATACTTAAATCAATGCTACCTTTTCAAGTAAGTGTCCGAATAAGCATTACAAATCCCAAAAATTACCATTTTGCCATTTATAGCAATTTGTGGCAGGTTTTCACCCGATTTCCGGGTATCGTCAAGTTGACGTTACATCACTTTGCATTATCCGATTTCAATTCTGTTTTTTGTTTTTTGAAGCATTCATAACGATGATTCAATTAAAAGCACATGTTTCTGCTGCGCTTATTTTTGGGGTCCTACTACTAAGTTGAATTTCAGTATGGTCTTTACATTTAAATTTATGTTGAAATGCACCTGAAGCATGCAAATGTTGACTTTCACTGCTTAGAGGAGGTGCAGAATTTATATAGGTGGTGCTGAATAGGTGAATTTGGTGCCTCCCTTAAGACAGCATCCAGGACACATACTCTCCTTTGCCCCCCCCCCCCAACACTTGAGTGTTGTGAGTTGATAAGTCTACCCATGCAAGTAAGAATACAGTACGTATCAGTACTTTTTAACATCAATAATTATTTTTACTGTAAACTTCTCCATTTCATTAATAATGCTAAATTATTTTAAGAATTATTATTTTCAAGCCAAAATTTAAAGATGACATGCATTAAATTTTGAATACAAATAGGATTATACGTGTTTGCTATGGGTTTCATAGCAGAAAACCTTTAAGGTTATAAATGTTTATCTAAATCCCTTCCAGTATGAATTAATAAAGGAAATCCCTTTAGGTGTGTAAGTACTTACGATGTTTTCCCACCACCAGTCGGCCCCATAATAGCATTCATGCCAGGTTTGAAGACGCCACTGTATCAATTAAGTAAACATATAGAATTTAATTAATATGCAATGTTCTCCTTCATATCCCTTCAACTTGTACAAGGCATTTGTCAGCTGAGGTCATTTGGAACAAACAGCAAATACATAAAAAAATAAAACATCACATACTAATATTTCTTATCATCAAATCATAATGCATTTCATTTATGACATTATCTTTAAAACTTACATTCCTTTTACAATGCCAATTTACTTACAGTTTTTTACCCTCTAATTTTGCCTTGAAGAAATTGATGATAATTGCTTCCTTTGGCCTGTTTTGAGACCAATCATTGTCAAATGTTTATAAGGGATCTTGCTGGTCAACAGAATCAATCACTTATATTGACCGTCTTGACCACCACCTACCTACTCAGAGAGGCATATTTAATTTACCTTGAGGAGCACTATGATATTAAAGGCCAACTAATCATGCTGATGCTTATATTAAGATGTAACAATTTCTTGTTGAACATTGATTCACTAAACATGCTAAATCTGAAAATTATCAACACTGCTTTTTTCTTCCAAATTTATGACAAAATATACCAGACAATTTTGATCGACTTATTCTTCAGTTTAAGCATTCCTACCAATTGGTGGTAATTTCTGACTATAATCACTGATAGAGCCCTGGGATCACTAGCGCCAATCCAGCTTGAAATGTGCGGGGAGGGGGGGACAATTGGCCTGAATTATCAAAAAGTGGCCAGCTGAAAAGAACAAAAAATGGGCCTTTTAGCCAAAAGGTGGGGGGGGGGGCGTCCCTTTTGAACCTCCCCCCCACACAGGATTGACCTGAGAGGGATTGATGCCCATGCCTGGGATACAGCATTTAACCAAAAAGTTAGCATCAAGATACAAATATCTCGATGGTTTTAGATATATCATGCATACAAAACAACATTCATTCAAATGGCGCCATATGTAATCATGGACGTGATGTATTTTTAATCATCGTGATTCCATGCTGCATTATAATGTTGATTGTTAACACATTCAAGGTTTCTTGGAAATAGACATAAAATTAATCATCTCTACATGAGCGGTATTGACTGCAGATGATTATTCAAAATTTCTTCAAATATTTAGAATGGTACATTTTCATGACCATTGGAATCAGCATAAAAATGTAAATATAATGTGAACAAACATTAAGCCTAGTATTAATTTGGTTTAGTGGTTTTTGAGACAGCTCTTGATATTTTGAAAAAAATGTCTTGAAACCAGCACGCACGCTGAAAGCTGTGATGAAGCCATAGTGCTCTACATGCACATCATATCGATTCATAACAAAATTATTTCAATTCCAAGGTCAAGCTCAGTGGCATTCAGTATGTTCAGTCACATAACAAAATAGAAAATATACTTCATTTTCTTCATTTTACATTTTATTTGCAGACAATATAATTTTTTCTGCAATTATCCAATATTGTGAGTCTTGGAGGTAATGTTTTACATTTCAATGATTTTTTTTCAATTATTTATTCAGAAGAAAATAAATATTACCAAGAAAAATCTCAATACTACTTTTGGCTTGGAAAGGTATTCATAAACACCATTTCCTGTTGAGTCTACTAAAATAAATTAAAGCCATAAATGTATAATTTATTCAAATGATTTTTTTTTTTTTTTGCAAAGCTGATTTTTTGTCATCAGCCAAATTTATTGTGTTTACTTTGGTTTGTAGGACATCAGCGCAATTGTCATCCTCCACAGTTAAAAGTGGCCAAGATAGTAAATGGGGTTTCTTTCATTTTACCTCATTATTTCAGCTTTTGATGCTTAAAAACATCGACACAAACCTTATCCTGACAGTTGTTAGTAATCAAGTTTTGGCAAAGAATAACAAAATAAAAATTTGAACAAAATGGTATTTTTATCATGATTATGGCTTTAGATGTTTTTATCTAGCAAAAGAATTGTCTCAAATACATAATACATCTTCAATTTATCTGAATGAGACAGGTACATGATCACTAACCTTATATCTTTCAAAATAACCTTGTCCACCTTGCCACATTTTCCTTGCTTCACCTGCACACTGTACTGTATATCATGGAATGACAAGGTACTTCCAGTGATGGAGAGAGCGGAGGATAGTGTCTTCCTGGATCCATCTGCAGCAGTGGGGTTGGTATTCACGGGCTGGTAGGACATGATGAGAGGAAAAAGATGTAAATATAGAGGCAGAAACAAGATGCTAGTATTTATTATGTTTTAAATGTCACTGTGCAGTATCGTAGTGAATGTAGCTATCGATATCCAATTATGGCTACTGGTTTGTGTTTTCCATCAGCTGTTAAAGCATGGATGTACGTCCCCACTGCTTTACATCAGCTGGACTAGTGTATTATTAACTAGACATGTGACTGGCCACGTGCATGCGCATCTCTATTTATAGTTTCACTCCTTAATATCACTCTCATCTCTGATGACTGGTTGTGATCAGGAAGAAGTGCGAGATATGAATAGAAACTACAGGCTATAGTGTCTATGCAGTGATGTACTAATTAGTAACAGACCATTATTAATTACACATGACATAGTCAATTGTTAATTAACTATAAAATATTTTCCAGCGGGCAGTCATGTGCTATGGCCACATCAGTGTGTTCAATAAATTGATTGGTATTTCCCTGCATTGAACAGTGCTGAACCAATATTTGAACACATGTGACATAGCCAAGCTCTGCAAATGAGTTGCTTGTCAAGTTATTGATTTTGAGTTTCGGTTATAGATGAGAGAAACTTTTAAATAATTTTTATTTATTTCAAGCAATGTAAAAATGATTGTATGAAATCTCAGGAATGGTAATTTGAGTTTTTTATGGCATTTTCACCCTTTTCTTGTTTATTTTTTTAATTTAAATGGAACAAAGAAAAATTATCTTGTTTTAAGCAAACACTCCTTTTTGCTTGATCCCATAAAAACTTTGAATTACCAATATTAAGGGCGAGTACCCGCTAGTCCGAAGGACCGCTAGTCCGAAGGACCGCTAGTCCGAAGGTTCGCTAGTCCGAACACGTATTTAATGGAGGACGTGACGGTCGCAAGTCCGAATTTGCAAAAAGGTTCGCTAGTCCGAAAAAAAAGGTTCGCTAGTCCGAAGGTTCGCTAGTCCGAAGGTTCGCTAGTCCGAATTTATTAAAAGGTTCGCTAGTCCGAATTGTTAATCAGGTTCGCTAATCCGAATCAAAAAAAGGTGCTCTAGTCCGAATTTTAAATAAGGTCCGCTAGTCCGAATTTTATATAAAGTTCGCTAGTCCGAATGATAAATAAGGCCAGCTAGTCCGAATTCTAAATAAGGTCCGCTAGTCCGAATTTTCTTTAAAGAACCTGATCAGCGCCACCATACACCGGTCTCAAAATGTATTGGAGGTGTTTGATCAAATATACTGAGCGTGTTACCTGAGTAGGTGCACACAGGTTCACAACATTGTTCATGTTTTGCATTGTTTCTTTAAAAGTAATGATGGCAAGTACATAAAAGTATACATTTTCAGAAAGGAAACAATGCAAGTAACCCAATAAGTTTCCAAATCGATGAAAACTGTAAATTTATGTTCTAAAGACACAAAAAGTATACATGGTATAGATGCTGTTTTTCTAAAGTATTTGAATATTTATTCCTTTTAAAAATTACTGATGTAGGTTTTGCAGATTGAGTGAAATTGCAATCAAATATACACCATCGCCTCAATGGTAATGGAAATAATTCAAAACTAGAGATAATTTGCGCTCAAAGAGCGCAGACAATCGCAAGGCATGTAACCCTTTAATGACCGTTTGACCTGACCTTTGACTTTGTTTCCCTGGTCACGAGGTTTGTTGTCACCGAAATTGCGCCCCCATACCCCTTACAGAAAATGAAATTACAGTATAAGATTTGACCCCAGATAACATTTGACCTGACCCCTGCAAAGTGTTCCAACATATTCCCTTTGGTCATTAAGTTTGTTGTCCCCGGGTGTGGGCCTCTTCATGACCTCTGCATGACCTTTGACCTGACCCCGCAGAAAGTTCCCCTGGTCACTGAGATTCGTGTCACTGAGTTTGAGCCCTATACCCGTTATGGATGTCCAGAAAAGGAAATTATAAGATTTGACTCCAGATAACCTTTGACCTGACCCCTGCAAAGTGTTCTAAAATATTCCCTGGTCATTAAGTTTGTTGTCACAGAGTTTGATTCCCTGCATTACCCCTTACAGATGTACAGAAAATGCATTTCTTAAATTTGACCTCTGCATGACCTTTGACCTGACCCCTGTAAAATGTTCCCTGATCATGAGATTTGTTGTCACCGAGTTTGAGCCCCATACCCCTTACGGATGTTGATATAATGCAATTGTAAGATTTTACCCCCTTAATGACCTTTGACCCCAATTCTTTGTACAACTTTTAGACACTGGCTAAAGGCGATGCAGGTATGCAAGTGACGACATTGTATTATGTAATCTATGGAAGAAGAAGCATTTTTAGTGAAAATCCCATTTTGGCCATAATGACCTTTGGATGACCTTTGACCTCAAGTTGGTCATGTAACATTTGTGCCCCCACCCAATGGTCCTTGTGACCAAATATGGTCACATTGGCCTAAAGCATATGGCTACGATGGCTCGTTAAAAGTTTGACAGAAGAAAGAAAGAAAGAAAGAAAGAACTAGAGATAATTTGCGCTCAAAGAGCGCAGACAATCGCAAGGCATGTAACCCTTTAATGACCGTTTGACCTGACCTTTGACTTTGTTTCCCTGGTCACGAGGTTTGTTGTCACCGAAATTGCGCCCCCATACCCCTTACAGAAAATGAAATTACAGTATAAGATTTGACCCCAGATAACATTTGACCTGACCCCTGCAAAGTGTTCCAACATATTCCCCTGGTCATTAAGTTTGTTGTCACCAAGTTTGAGCCTCGTACCCTTACAGATGTCCAAAAATGCATTTCTAAAATTTGACCTCTGCATGACCTTTGACCTGACCCTGCAAAATGTTCCCTGGTCATGAGATTTGTTGTCACTGAGTTTGAGCCCTATACCCGTTATGGATGTCCAGAAAAGGAAATTATAAGATTTGACTCCAGATAACCTTTGACCTGACCCCTGCAAAGTGTTCTAAAATATTCCCCTGGTCATTAAGTTTGTTGTCACAGAGTTTGATTCCCGTACCCCTTACAGATGTACAGAAAATGCATTTCTTAAATTTGACCTCTGCATGACCTTTGACCTGACCCCTGTAAAATGTTCCCCTGATCATGAGATTTGTTGTCACCGAGTTTGAGCCCCATACCCCTTACGGATGTTGATATAATGCAATTGTAAGATTTTACCCCTTAATGACCTTTTGACCCCAATTCTTTGTACAACTTTTAGACACTGGCTAAAGGCGATGCAGGTATGCAAGTGACGACATTGTATTATGTAATCTATGGAAGAAGAAGCATTTTTAGTGAAAATCCCATTTTGGCCATAATGACCTTTGGATGACCTTTGACCTCAAGTTGGTCATGTAACATTTGTGCCCCCACCCAATGGTCCTTGTGACCAAATATGGTCACATTGGCCTAAAGCATATAGCTACGATGGCTCGTTAAAAGTTTGACAGAAGAAAGAAAGAAAGAAAGAAAGAAAGAAAGAAGAACTGACCAAAAACAGAACACTCGCAAATTGGAAATTTGCGATTGTAACAACAACGAGAGCTAGGCCTATTATGAAAGTCTAAAATACAAACTTTTCTATTTATTTTATTTCTTCATTGATTAAGTCTTTCTCTATAAATCATTTTTCCTTTAATTCTTTCTTTCTTTCTTTCTTTCTTCCTTCTTTCCTTTCTTTCTTTCTTTCTTAAATTCGGACTAGCGGACCTTATTTAAAATTCGGACTAGCGAACCTTATTCATAATTCGGACTAGCGAACCCTAAATCAAATTCTATTTAGCGGACATGATTTTAAATTCGGACTAGCGAACCTTATATATAATTCGGACTAGCGAGCCTTATTTAAAATTCGGACTAGCGAACCTAGTTAAAAATTCGGACTAGCGGACCGTATTTAGAATTGAATAGAGAACCTTCGGACTAGCGGACCCTCGGACTAGCGAACCTTCGGACTAGCGAACCTTCGGACTGGCGGGCCTTCGGACTAGCGGGTTGTAACCATATTAAGGCCTCAAACAAAAAATTGTTTGATTGGAGTAACCCAACCGACCTCCCCTAAAATTAGGCCCGACCCTAGAGATTAAAAAAAAAAATAAATAAATAAATAAATAAATAAATAAATAAATAAATAAATAAATAAATAAATAAATAAATAAATAAATAAATAAATAAATAAATAAAACAGAAAAGAGTTCCAAGGCCTTTATCAACTGCAATTTACAGCTTTTAAAAGTTTTTTTTTTTTCCCGACATACCTACCCTAATTTTTTTATGTTACTCCAATCAAACAATTTTCTTTTTTAGGCCTAATGTCAATAAAGTAGTAATAATATAAATAATATAGTAGTACAGACATTCTATAAGATTTATCCTTCTATTTTATAATATAACATCAATGTGGACTGCAATGTTGTACAAGTATTTCAATATAAAAGCAATCAACCACTGTCTCTATCTAAAGGTCATACACTATGTGTTCATAAAAAGATGATTTGGTGATCATTCCCCAGTATCACTGCACTATGATAACATTTGGATCTGCATTTGGAAACTAAAGTTCAAGTGTAACTTTTAAGAATTCTTCAGCTGAATTATTGAACTAAATACAAACAATTTTCATTAAGAGATACTTTTAATGTATCACATACTATTATAACATTGAGCTATTCCCAGGGACAAAGCCAGGGGGAGCCAGGAGATATTGCCCCCTCCCCCATAATTTTTTCAGGGATAAAATGGGGACGGCAAAGAGTAAAGTGTCATTAAAATGACTAAAGATGAGACAAAAAATTGACAATCTTGTAAAACAAAATTTACAAATATTTTGTATTTAACATCCTCACAATTTGCAAATCATAAACACTTTAATATTTACAGCTAGCTATGCATATAAAAGTATAATGAAGCAGTTTGCTTGTCAAATTTCTACATTTTTGTAGTTTCAAATTCCACCTAACAAGTGAACCAAAAGATTAAAACCAATAAATTACATGGCATGTATTTCAACTTGGTAATCATTTTACTTATCAACACTTGTTATGGGTCATTACTGGTACATGATTCTTAATGGTACTGGTGGGAACAATGAGGGGAAAGAGCACAGGTTTGCCTGGGAACTACTTGGATATAAAGACGCTGCCTCTAAGGCAGGTGATAAAACAGCAGCTTTACTGCAGCAAAACACACTGAAAAGGCTCCCAAATTCACTCAACTTTCGTTATTTCTGCATGAGAACTTCAAAGGCATTTGTATTTCTTTATAAAAGATTTCTTCAAAGTGTAAAGTGATTCCCTTTCAACTTGATGCATTCTTCAAAAGGTCTGTGACTCAATCCAGTCTGGTCCAGTGGCGGCACCAGGAAATTTTTTTTGGGTGTGGGGGCATGGGGGTAATTTCAGAGCGAATTTTGCGCAAAATTGCCACAAAAATTAAAAATTTACGTATTTTGGGGGTTTTGCCTCAAAAGTGGGGGAGGGGCAAAAAAATGAAAAATTGGACCATGCCTCTTTAAAGAACAGAAAACCATGTGACATGTAATTTTAAGTCAAACAATTTTGGTTAGAATATGACCTAATGTAAAACCATTTTAGAATTGGCTACACAGTTTTAACAAAGTGTTCTAGAATATAATGATGTATTCAGAATACTTTGATTTAACTTCTTCAGAGTAAGATTCCTGTGTCAATTTTAAACTATTTTTGTAAGACCTATTGTACTGGCAGACATGGTTGTCCTGATCATAGGTGCATAAAAAGAACAAGTTCATGCATGCATCACATGATGCTACTCAGCTTGTTCAGCAAATGAGGTGCCAATGCGACGATGACATGATTATGATTAGAACTGGCTCAGTTCCTCGGACTATGAGGCCGCGAGGCGAAAGCGGCCTAGGGCGCTGAAGCGCTTAACGAGGCGCTGAGCGGCCGAGAGGGAAGGCGATTCAGCAGCGCCAGGCGAGGCCGCCAAGCGCCACTTCAGAGGACTACTTCCAGCGGGTACTGGTCACGGCACTGGGTCCAGGGCTAGATTATGATTCGTTAGCCAATCAAAACCCCACTTCCCATTTTCGCTGCAAACAACACCATGCAATTCAGACAGTGCAAAAAGGTCTTTCAGTGCAAAAAAGGTCTTTGCACTTTTATAAGGACCATCAATAGGCCTAAGTGAATTAAAGTCATAATGTACGATCTTTTTTCAGAATTTACCTTTATTTTTTTCCAAAACCGATTTTTTGGCATATTTGTAATACTTAACACATGTTCTAACTTAAATCTATGAGCAAACTATCAAATTCGTCCTATTTGTAGTAAAACGGACGATTTTCTGTTGGTCCGACATAAAGTCATAATTTTTTTAGATTATGACTTTATGTCGGCCACGATCGCAAACCGTAGTCTCCTACGCGGCCAGTTTGGTTACGCTCCCTCCACATGTGGAGGGAGCGTAACCAAGCTAGTTTTGTAGGAGACTAACTCTGAGGCCGCACTCGCTGTCCTAATCCAAATAGTGCGAGATGTTTCGAGTGATAGAGGTGAAGATTATGATGTTGTTTCTTTGCAAATTCCCAATGTTTTTCAAGCGTCCAAATGTATTGGGAACTTTCATAATGATTGTATATTATCATTTTAGAAGAAAAAAAGAAAAATCTAAAAATTTAAAAAGATCGTACATTAAGGCTTTAATTGTTCGCGTGCTAAATCAAAATTCAGATTTTATCATTTTTGGAACAAACAAGGTTGTATGTGCTGTAAATGCAATTGGCATAATTATAAAGGTAGGATAAGGGACCTTATTTACAGTAACTAATATAGCATCCCATATATCTGAAATAATAGTAATATTAGACTAGGTATTCATCTGTTTTAAAAATGAGCAACTACATATTTACAAAAAAAAAACCCACAAAAACCTGTATTAAAAATATATTCTTGGCTCCACTGCATTGAAATAGTCTACTTTAGTAGACCAATTTAATTTGTCATCTTATCCCTATACCATTGGAAAGGCCAATCCTGTTCTGATCCATGCAACAGCTACATATAGCTTATCCCTTTTTCTCTGGGCAGAGCAGTCACTGAGGATGTGTTGTGTTTTATGCATGGAATGGTATGAATTGTTTATCAAAAAGGGAATGCAAAGCAGTCTACACTGAAATGGAAAGTAAGCCCAATTGTGAGTTTTTGTGTCACCCAACATACCCAATGCATCTCTGCTGTCTGCACAGAGCATTACTCCAGCAAGGTGCTGGATATCAACTTTATAGAGATTGAATTACTTCAAAAGGTTTTGTGTTTACCAAATCACAAAAGCTCACAAAGCTCTGATTGAATCTTATGAAAACATTCTCCCTTTCATCAGATCCCTGATGGTATGCAGGGAGAACAGACATATACACACATTTGGATACCAGTTTTATCAGGGAAGCTCAGGGAGGAGCAAAATTTGAAAAGTAGGGGCTCAATTTCAGACCATTTTTGCTTATTAATATTTGCGAAGGATGGTTGGGGGGGGCTTGGTGATATAATATTATTATTCATGTATGTAGGCCCTGTGGGTGTATGTTTAGACATCAACAGTTCAAGTTTGAAATTTACAATTCTTTGATTTGCCTGAATCATTTGATTTCCGATCTATGTTTGTTTGCTCTCTGTAATCCCTTTCTTTTTCTTCCTTTGATTTCATCCGAATCTATTTCAAATCAGACCAACACCAACAGACCTGATGACCCACAACAACTTTTGTTCTAAAATCTACACCAACTGACCAAAGACCTCCTTCATTCCAAATCAATTCCACATTTAATAAAACCTAGACATTCTTTATAAATTATACTCACACTCCCATTGTGGCCTGTACACCATCCGCGATAATCAACTTTTGAAAAGCACCCTACACAAGGATTTAACCCTTGGCTAAAACAATACCCTAAACAGGGATTTTATTCCTTGCATCAAATTTCATACCCTAAATTTCATTTGCGCGTTATTAGCAATTGCAATTTTGCTACCCTTTTTTCCCATTTTTCACTTTTTTGACACCCTAAACACAGTACGCGCGTATCGTGCCTACCCACGAAAAACTACCCTTTTACGCGTTTTTCATTATCGCGGATGGTGTACAGGCCACAATGGGAGTGACCCCGGGTGAGGTAACCATCAGCACAGAGAAGATTTCATATCTTTTTCCATAATCCTTTGCAATATGAGGCATCACCTCATTACATCAAATGACCATGATGACACTCCTATTACTTTGTACAGGTTACCGTTTTTTGTTGAGATAGACTGGCTAAGCATGGGTCAATAGTCAAGAAATAAAAATATTTTGCAAGATCTGGATGTGCTCTGTTCATTAAGGTATTTTTTATCACTATCAACCCATGTTGCATTTAGCAAACCAGTGTGGAGAATTGAAATGAAAGAAATGCATTGTGGGAAGTGTAAGATATCTTCTGTGATATCAGATAAGGTGATTCTATTGTTTGTCATTCTGAAATGAAGTGGCTTATATCATAGGCCTTCAAACATTATTATAAAGGGCCTATTCTCATTTAACATGGCTGCTATTGAACCGTGCCATTCCAGTCGGTTTATTGCATAGGCTCTAGAGTAAAATTTGATACTAGGTCTACAACACAACCAGGAAAACAACAAATCACCTGCTTTTATTGTATCTGCAGTATTATTTTATGGATGATACATCACAATATCATATTTATGCTGGTGGACATATGCAGTATGCTAGTAGAAAAATGCTTTTTACAAAAAACACATTTAGGTACAATGTACTAAAAAATAATGTGTTCACTAAACACTGGGGACAGAATTGTAGTAAAATAGTAAAAAGGAAAATGCTGTCCCACTAAATTATTACTACCACCACTAGCATATTCAACTGCAAAATTATATGTATCAAACGTGACTAAATTTATATTTACCAACTCGTGTTCTAGATTTTAATGGGCCAAATACTGCAATGTCATCACCAAGGATGGCATACAACAAATTGAATACACGTAACGCTTGACTTAGTTGTAAATAAGTGCATTTACTGTCATATGCGGACAAGCTGACGTGACATGACCAATTTTGGCGAGATTAATTTTTTGTTCTTACCTGTTTCTTTCCATTTGTCGCGGACGCAGATGCCTTTTTCTTTCCATTAGCGGCAGCTGCGTCTTTTTCATATCCTGGATTATCCATGATGATAAAACACTGAAGTTAGATGAGGCAAATCTTTCCTGTGTGACCGTAGATCTGATATAACAGGTAGCAATGCACTATGCTGACATCAACAGTTGATTGGTTCTGGAGGTAGATAATTAAGTTTTT